>NW_015661912.1:29037-61118 GCF_001515625.1 Sinocyclocheilus rhinocerous | reverse complement strand
CTCTCTCACTCACACACACACACACACACACACACACACACACACACACACTCTCACACTCACACACACACACACACACACACACACACACACACTGACCAACTGCAGCAGCGTCAGACCTTCTCCCAGCGTACAGATGCTCAACATAAATATCCCGCAGAAAACCAGTCCTGATGAGGATGCTGTCGTCATGGAGACCAGCCCATAATGGACTAAATAATAAACTTTAATGCCAGCCCATGGGCTTCTACAATCTAATGTATTCTGAGGTGTCATGAAATATTTTGAAGCAAATATAGAAAATGTACTGAATCTAAAAGCACGAAAAGTCTTTCTGACATAAACGCTCCGGACTGAAATGATCAACAACATTTCCATTTACTGTATGTGCAGCATTTCATTATGACAGTTATTGATGTGCTGCTTCTAAATGAGGTGAGTGAACTCTGTGCTGTCTGATTAGGCCTCGTTTGCGTGATGAGTTTATTATCACTCATATTCTCAGATTTACAGGCTTGATGTTCCTCAAAGCACGTCTGAGTTCTCCAGGTGTTATTGGATTAAATTGTTCTTTTGTTGGCCTGCATGCGCATAAACAATCTGGAAATGCTGGATTGGATTAGTGTTTGTGAGCTCTGAATACTGAGCAGGCATTTCTGCTGTTTAGTCCTGCGTTCAGATGAATCTCATATCTGTTATTTCACAGCTTTGACCTTCTGCTCGCTTATATTACACATTAACCCCTTCAGTCCCGAGACATATAATATATTCATATAAAATGTAAACACTTCAGTTTATATAAAATAAATGTATATTTTATATTCACTTGGAACTAAAAGACTGATAGTCTAGTTTTAAGGTAATAATACACTTTTAAGACTTACTTTATGATTTAATAATTCATGCATTTGATGTTGCTGAAACATGTTCTTGAAGGTGAAGGTGTGGTTTATTCTGTCTGTATTAGTTTGTCAGATGAACTGATTTTTCATTAAACGTCACTCTTCATAAGTTCTCAAGCAGAAACAATGATGTTCTGAACAGGATTGTTATTATTATAATTAACTAAAAGTAAACCTAAAACCATAAAAAATGTTACTTGACATAAAATAAACATTAACTAAAATAACATTATAAAAACTTAAAAAAGTTATTTTACATGTCTTATTTTTATTTAGTTTAACGATGTACTAAATTTAACTAAAACTATACAGACATATAAAAAATTATTAATAAAAATGACAAAAACGCACAAAAAGTTACTAAAAATGTAACCAAAATTAAATGGAAATGGAAAAAAAATAAAATAAAAAAGGAAAATCAGAAACAATGATGTTCTGAACAGGATTGTTATTATTATAATTAACTAAAAGTAAACCTAAAACCATAAAAAATGTTACTTGACATAAAATAAACATTAACTAAAATAACATTATAAAAACTTAAAAAAGTTATTTTACATGTCTTATTTTTATTTAGTTTAACGATGTACTAAATTTAACTAAAACTATACAGACATATAAAAAATTATTAATAAAAATGACAAAAATGCACTAAAAATTACTAAAAATTTAACCAAAATTAAATGGAAATGGAAAAAAAAATAAAATAAAAAAGGAAAATACTATATATATATATATATAATTAGAACATTAAAACGTGTTTTCATTACCTGAAATAAAATAAAACTTACAAATATTTCTCATTTTCATTTATTTTACCCAACACACAACAAAATTACTGTAACTTTAACTCAATTTAAAATGAAAATGGGAAATACAAAAAAAAAAAAAAAACTACATTAAAAAAAAATCACTTAAAACATTATTTGCATTACCTGAAACAAAATAAATGTTAAGTGAAATAAAATAACACCTGTTTAACATTTTATTTTAGCTAGTCATCATTTCTTATTTTCATTTAGTTTAATATAAAGTACTAAAATAACTAAAACTATACAGTCATATATAAAAAATTAAAGTATGTCAAAATGTCAAAAGCACAACAAAATGAATACAACTTTAATGAAAATTAAAATGAAAATGGAAAATGCAAAATATTTGGAAAAAATTAAACCATTAAAAAGTGTTTTCATTACCTGAAACAAAATAATTAAGTGAAAAAAATCACAAACTTATTTTATTGTAGCTAGCTGTCAAGGCAACAGCTCTCATTTTCATTTAGTTTAACTTGATGTGCTAAAACAGCTAAAATAACTGAAATAAAAATCAATAAAAACTATATAGACATATTAAACAAAAGAGAATTAAAAAGACAAAACACACAACAAAATTTACAAAATTAACTAAATTCAAAAGAGAAAACTCAATTCAAGTTTATTTGTATAGCACTTTTTCACGATACAATCGTTGCAAAGCAGCTTTACAGAAAATTAAGTTTCTACAATATATTTAGTAGTAGCTTATCAGTGGTGATTATGTCAAATTGATGTACATATGGCAGAAATGTACGGTAAAATTCAGTTAATGACAGCATTAATTAACAGCAATGATTATATGTTGCAATCAAACTTGTAGCAACATTTGGTAGTTTATGTTGTTTCAGGGTTGGCATCATCAAATGAAAGATAAAAACAAAAACCAACTCAAAGTATTGCTAGAACGATAACTGCGTCTGAAGCAGTGGTGGATGTGAGCTGTTTGATGAGGAGGAGCTCCGCTGGTGCTGATGCTGCAGCTCTATATAAGCGTCTGAGAGCATCAGAGCATCAGTGTGTGTCGAGATGTCCGACTCTCTGCTGTCTGCGTGTGTCCTCTGTCTGCTGGCGCTCTCTGCGCTCTCATCCGCCTGCTACATCCAGAACTGCCCTCGAGGAGGCAAGAGATCCCAGCCAGAGCCCGTCAGACAGGTACAGACCAGCATCTTCATCATCAGCATCATCTTCATCATCATCATCAGCATCATCATCAGCATCATCATCAGCATCTTCATCAGCATCAGCAGCATCATCTTCATCATCAGCATCATCATTTTCATCATCATCATCATCATCATCTTCATCAGCATCATCAGCATCATCCTCATCATCATCTTCATCATCTTCATCATCAGCATCATCTTCATCATCTTCATCATCAGCATCATCTTCATCATCTTCATCATCAGCATCATCTTCATCATCTTCATCATCAGCATCATCTTCATCATCTTCATCATCAGCATCATCTTCATCATCTTCATCATCAGCATCATCTTCATCATCTTCATCATCAGCATCATCTTCATCATCTTCATCATCAGCATCATCTTCATCATCTTCATCATCAGCATCATCTTCATCATCTTCATCATCAGCATCATCTTCATCATCTTCATCATCAGCATCATCTTCATCATCTTCATCATCAGCATCATCTTCATCATCTTCATCATCAGCATCATCTTCATCATCTTCATCATCAGCATCATCTTCATCATCTTCATCATCAGCATCATCTTCATCATCTTCATCATCAGCATCATCTTCATCATCTTCATCATCAGCATCATCTTCATCATCTTCATCATCAGCATCATCTTCATCATCTTCATCATCATCAGCAGCATCAGCAGCATTATCAGTATCAGCATCATCAGCATCATCCTCATCAGCAGCATCAGCATCATCATCATCATCATCATCTTCATCAGCATCATCAGCATCATTATCATCATCTTCATCAGCATCATCATCATCATCATCATCAGCATCATCTTCATCATCTTCAGCAGCATCAGCAGCATCATCATTTTCATCATCATCATCATCATCATCATCATCTTCATCAGCATCATCAGCATCATTATCATCATCATCATCAGCATCAGCATCATCAGCATCATCTTCATCATCTTCATCAGCATCAGCAGCATCATCATCTTCATCATCAGCAGCAGCAGCAGCATCAGCATCATCATCATCATCATCAGCAGCAGCATCAGCAGCATCATCATTCATCAGCATCATCTTCATCATCAGCATCATCATCAGGCATCAGCATCTTCATCATCATCATCATCATCAGCAGCAGCATCCTCATCAGCAGCATCAGCAGCATTATCAGCATCAGCATCATCAGCATCATCCTCATCAGCAGCATCAGCAGCATCAGCATCATCAGCATCAATACTGTGGACATTCACTGCAGCTTTTTAAGTAATTTGAGAGAATTCAGAATTTCTTTGTTTTAAAGTTCATCTGCTAAACATTCGTACTGTGTGCAGTGAAATATTTAATTTAAATGAGCTGAAACATTCATATTAAACTTATTTTATTTCAGCTAGTTGCACAGGGAACATTCCTCATATATATTTAAATTAACTTGATGCATTAAAATAACTAAAACTGAAATAAAAATTAAAAACTATTTGACATTTTAAAAACGAATAAAAATGACAAAAAACACAAAATAAAAACTAATTCAAAATGTAAAAAAAAAAAATTATTTTCATTACTTGAAATTAAATAAACGTTAAGTGAAAAAATACTTAATTTTCATTTACTGTAGTTTAACTTGATGTACTAAAATAACTAAAACTTAAACTGAAATAAAAATTCATAAAAACTAGACTTAAAAAAACACAACACAAGAGAATTACTAAAACTTTAACTAAAATTTAAAAGAAAACGGAAAATATAAAAATAACAGCTAATTCAAAATATTAATAAAAACTATTAATATATAAATGATTCTAAAAATAACACTGATTTCGAATAAGTGAACAAAATAAACATTTTGTCGGTTTTTCCATTTAACTTAGCGACTATTTGAGCAAACTAACATTACTGTAATAAAATTTAATTAATAAATTAGTAAAAAATAAAATAACTAACTAGTAATATTAATAATATATCTACTCAACATGGCATTTATATTATTGTCAATTTAGATGTTGAAATCTTAGAATGAAATTACATTGATTTTAATTTTAAATATATATATTATTATATGTATTATAAATGTTCATGAAAATTTGTTACAGTTGCACTCTTTATATCAACTATGTCCCATTTTATGTATCACGAATCATCCGTTGAATCATCTCTATATGATAATGAATAGACTGTACTGATGCAGTGTGTTTGTGTGTGTGTGTGCGTGTTTGTGTGCGTGTGTGTCTGTCTGTGTGTGTGTGTGTGTGTGTGTGTGTGTGTGTGTGTGTGTGTGTATGTGTGTAGTGTCCGGCGTGTGGTCCGGGGAATCAGGGCCATTGTTTTGGCCCCAGTATCTGCTGCGGGGCCGGTCTGGGATGTCTGCTTGGATCTCCAGACACGCTGAGCTGCATGGAGGAGAATCTGCTGCCGGGCCCCTGTGAGATGGATGGGTTGTCCTGCGGGGCCCCGGGGGGCCGATGCGCCGCTCCAGGCGTCTGCTGCGACTCAGGTGAGCAGAACATCTCCTTTGATACTTGAGTGAACTTAATTTGAAGCTCTTGACTCTCTGACAGATATGTGTGCCTAATGCATGTGTTGTGTCTCTCAGAGAGCTGTGTTCTGGATCCGGATTGTTCTGAAGACGTGGGATCTCATCAGACTGAAGACGGCGTGGGTCTGAAGGGCGTTTCTGGAGAAATGCTGCTGCGTTTGCTCAATCTGGCCACTCGGAGACAAAGACCCTTCTGATGCGATCATTCATTCACACACACACACACACGTGTTGCTCATCCCAGCGCTGTGTAAATACTGTATGTAGTAAACGGACGTGAAAGTGAATGTGTTTGGCTCGTTTGTTATTTCAAGCGCTTTGAGTTTATTGTCCCAGAAGCTGCGTGACCTGTTCCTGCCTTTATGTGATGATGATAATTCAGAGATTCATAAAGGTAATAATTACTCATCTAACATATAATCTGCAGCCTAAGCAGCCCGTGGCCTTTCTGTTAGCTCCAAAAAGTGTTTTCATGGTCTGACAGATCCTGCAGATCAGGTTTGAAACTCTTTTATTAAAGATGAATCTAGTACATTAGCTTTTCGCTTTAATCACTGTAAAATCTGGAAACCCAAGGCACTCAGATGATTTACCACACGTGTCAGAAAAGCAGAAGAAAGAGCTGGATACAAAAGAAAAGAAAAAATGACAGAAGCACATGAAAGAATTAAAGCCAAACACAAGCCTGTTACATTATGACAAGATATTCTTTTGGTCCATTGCAAACAACAATAACAATAATGATAATAATAATGATAATGATGATAAATATTATTACTACATCAAAAATAAATAAATAAATACATTTCACTTTTAAAACAGACAATACATACCTATGTACATAATATTTATAAAAATAAAAATTAATTATACAAAAAAAATTGTGTAGAACCAATCTTCACTCAAGAATTGCTATAGTAAATTTCACAAATAATTGTTAATAATTATTATTTTTTCCAATAATCTTTCATTTACTTAAATGATCCCTTTAATTTAATCCCTATGATTAATTAATTAAATGATGCCTTTAGATGCCATTTTCTTTCTAAAAATTATCATATTCTTCTAAGTGGGATTTCTTGTAAGGTCAAAGATGAAAGTCTGCTCCTGTAACAATATCAAAAAAGAAACTAAAACAGACAAGCTTGAACATCCAGCGCAATTACCGAACACACCCAGTGACACGCAACTGACCGTAACGAACAACACAAATCAACAAACTCCTGAGAAACACTGCTCAAGACATCATGCATGTGTTCGTACGGCTCGTGTCACGCATAACCTGCAGCAAATGGCTCGGTGCATTCATACTCACATTCACCTGAATGAGGTGCTGCGGGGAATATTTCATCTGCTACAAAAGAGATTTCATAACCGATGTGTAAAACTGTTTTCTTTGGTGTGATGGATGAGTTGGGGCAGGCCGGGCGATGAGGGCGTAACAGGACTGGCATGCGTGGGTTTAAATAAGTCTTTTTGTGTTCATTCACGCTCAGTGCTGTTCAGCCATGGAGCTCAAAGCAACATCTGTCCTGCTGCTCGTGTGCGTCACCATCATCATCCTCACCAGCGCTGAAGGTCAGAAGCAGATCCATCTGATGCTCTTCATCATGATCATGTTTATGTTGTTGATGCAAATTGTAAATGTAATATGTTAGTAATAGGTTAGGCTTATGCATTTGTTCCTTTTACCTAAAGCGATTTATTTCTATAACGCTTCATGCAATACAGATTCTGTTCTTCAGTAGCTCTAAAAACACGTGTTGTGGTTTTCAGCTCAGTTCAGTGTTGATTACATTAATGCAATGTGCACTTTTTTTATTAACCCTTGCAAGTTTTTATCTCACATTTCAGTTTTTTGCAATTATGCGTTTGTATATCTCAATTCTGACTTTTTCTCTCAGAATTGTAAGATATGAACTCAGAATTGCAAGCAAGAAAGGTCAGAATTTTGAGATAAAAATCTTTTTTTATTTCATGGCATTAACAAACAAAACAAACAAACAAAAAAAACTAATGCAAGATGTAAACTTTTGTACATAATTTTTTTTTTTTTTTTATAAATTTTACAATACATTTTTTTCTCATAATTCTGAGGTTATATCTTGCAATTCTGCATTTCATATTTTATATATCAGAACTTAAAAAAAATTATATTATAGTTCGGAAAGAAAAAAAATAAAGGTAATTGTAACTTTTTAATTGTGAGATAAAAAGTCACAAATACCTTTTTTTATTTTTAGATTTTTATATATATATATATATATATATTGTTTTTCCATGGCAGAAACAAGCTTCCATGTGTTCCAGTCATTTTGACTCGGAGAGGATTTTTAATTGATTGTACGCTTCATTGATCTGAGCTCATGCGCCTCAGTTTTGAGCCAAAATGATCCACAAATAATACTTTTTCACTCAAAAACTGAAGTGCATAAGTTCAGATCAATCAGTTTCAAAGAGAGATTTTTAAAAAGCCCGTCATTTTTGACCAGAAATACCAAATTAGCACACGAGTAAAGCTCATGCATTCCCTGGGAATCAAACCCATGCTATAGCGTTGCATAAGTCAGAACAGTGTCAGTAGAGTCGTGTTTGATTCCCAGAGACACATGTACCTATAGAGCAGCTTGAATAGATAGTGAGTCAGTGTGGACAGCAGTGACATGTGTCGGGACATGCATCGCTCTGCTTTATCAGAACATCAAACATGCCCTCTATAATTAAAGGCTTGTCTGTGTCTGTCATTCTTCTTTTCTGAAAACATCCTACAGGAAGTGTGTGGTTTTGTTAGGACAGGATTTAACTGTTATTCAGTGGCAGATGTTGCTTTTGTTTCAGTGGATGCCATTCCCAGTTGCTGCTTGACTGTTTCAAAAAAGATCCCTAAACGCATGCTGCAATCCGTCTCAAGAGTCAAGCTCCAGAACAAATCTGGCCGCTGTGACATTGATGCAGTGGTGTGAGTGTTTAACACACACACACACACACACACTCACTCACTCACTCACTCACTCACTCACTCACTCACTCACTCACTCACTCACTCACTCACTCACTCACTCACTCACTCACTCACTCACTCACTCACTCACTCACTCACTCACTCACTCACTCACTCACTCACTCACTCACTCACTCACTCACTCACTCACTCACTCACTCACTCACTCACTCACTCACTCACTCACTCACTCACTCACTCACTCACTCACTCACTCACTCACTCACTCACTCACTCACTCACTCACTCACTCACTCACTCACTCACTCACTCACTCACTCACTCACTCACTCACTCACTCACTCACTCACTCACTCACTCACTCACTCACTCACTCACTCACTCACTCACTCACTCACTCACTCACTCACTCACTCACTCACTCACTCACTCACTCACTCACTCACTCACTCACTCACTCACTCACTCACTCACTCACTCACTCACTCACTCACTCACTCACTCACTCACTCACTCACTCACTCACTCACTCACTCACTCACTCACTCACTCACTCACTCACTCACTCACTCACTCACTCACTCACTCACTCACTCACTCACTCACTCACTCACTCACTCACTCACTCACTCACTCACTCACTCACTCACTCACTCACTCACTCACTCACTCACTCACTCACTCACTCACTCACTCACTCACTCACTCACTCACTCACTCACTCACTCACTCACTCACTCACTCACTCACTCACTCACTCACTCACTCACTCACTCACTCACTCACTCACTCACTCACTCACTCACTCACTCACTCACTCACTCACTCACTCACTCACTCACTCACTCACTCACTCACTCACTCACTCACTCACTCACTCACTCACTCACTCACTCACTCACTCACTCACTCACTCACTCACTCACTCACTCACTCACTCACTCACTCACTCACTCACTCACTCACTCACTCACTCACTCACTCACTCACTCACTCACTCACTCACTCACTCACTCACTCACTCACTCACTCACTCACTCACTCACTCACTCACTCACTCACTCACTCACTCACTCACTCACTCACTCACTCACTCACTCACTCACTCACTCACTCACTCACTCACTCACTCACTCACTCACTCACTCACTCACTCACTCACTCACTCACTCACTCACTCACTCACTCACTCACTCACTCACTCACTCACTCACTCACTCACTCACTCACTCACTCACTCACTCACTCACTCACTCACTCACTCACTCACTCACTCACTCACTCACTCACTCACTCACTCACTCACTCACTCACTCACTCACTCACTCACTCACTCACTCACTCACTCACTCACTCACTCACTCACTCACTCACTCACTCACTCACTCACTCACTCACTCACTCACTCACTCACTCACTCACTCACTCACTCACTCACTCACTCACTCACTCACTCACTCACTCACTCACACACACACACACACACACAAATCAGTCCTGTGCTCCTGTATTGACTGTGCATGTTTACTGCTCTACAGTTTATTCATCAAAAAAAAGCGGATCTGTGCTGATCTCGAAGTCCTACGATTCTTGAATAAACTCAAGAAGAATCACAAACCCAAACGCACTCAAGTGAAGACTGAATGAACATCATCATCTGACTTATAATGCATTAATCTACTGGCGGTTTCAGTATTTCTCGCATTGCACGTATTAAAACTCATTTTTACAGTTTTTACTACAATATACTGTATGTATTCTTTGTATGCTCTGCTTTTGGCTGTAAGTTGGTTGATTTTTCACATGAACCCAAACTAATTAAATGGTTCCATGATGTAATAGAAATAATGTGAGTTGAATGGTAAGTTTACATGATTTGATGAGGAATTGGGAAAGAAGGTATAAAACACAATGGCAAACAGCAATAAATAAATAAATAAAAATGCATACACATAAATAAATAAACAAATAAATAAATAAATAAAAATAATTAAATAAATAAAAATGCATACATAAATAAATAAATAAAATGCATGCATTCACATTAAATAAATAAATAAATAAAAATGCATGCAAATAAATTAATAAATAAAATGAATGAAGTAAATAATAAAAATGTATGCATGCACATAAATAAATAAATAAATTAATTAATGAAATAAATAAAAATGCATGCATACACACATAAATAAATAAAATGCATGCATTCACATTAAAATAAATAAATAAATATGCATGTAAATAAATAAATAAAATTAATGAAGTAAATAATAAAAATGCATGCATACACAAATAAATAAATAAACAAACAAATAAACAAATAATACCCCTTGTTAATTTTTTATTACAGTGCTTTTGAAGGAAATTAGAGCATTGGACTTATGTATTCTGAACATTTTTCAGATACTTTATTTAAGACATATTTTCACACACTGGTTGGTTTTGTCCAGAGATATAGAGCCAGACACCTGATTACACTCTCATTGATTGATTGATGTAGACTCCGCCCACTCACCGTCCGCCAATGAGAACGCTGGATCTCTCACTGATTGATTGATTGATTGATGTAGACTCCGCCCACTCACCGCCCGCCAATGAGAACGCTGGATCTCTCACTGATTGATTGATTGATGTAGACTCCGCCCACTCACATGATGACTAAATGGATACAGCTGGACGCACCTGCTTTATTTATTAGCTAACAAAATAGTCTTGTAATGGAGAAACTGAGCTTTTAATGAACTGCACAATTGAACAAAATGAATCACTGTATTACTTTCATTTTGTTTTACTATCAAAACCCCTATTTTTATGTCCCTGTTTTTGTTTTGTGTATACTTTGTATAACATACTGATGGAAGAGCTGTATATATATAATATTAAAGGGATAATTCACCCAAAAATGAAAATTCTGTCATGAGGAACGACATGAGGGTGGTGTATAGCCTAAATAAACAGGATTTTCATTTCTGGGTGAACTCTTCCTTTAAGCCGAGTAATTTATGTGAAACCGAACATGTCTCAGTGTTTGGTGTGTCTCTGGTTTTAAAGACAGCAGCACTGTCAGGATCTACAAGAACTAAACCTGATGAACATGTTCTCCATCGTTTGAGACGCCATCTAATAATCTGACCGTCTGCACCAAGAGTCACATTTGATTAGTCACATAGAAATATAAACTGCTTAAACTAGTCTCAAGAAGTTTCTTCAAGGCCGATCATGACATAATCGAAGGTAGACTGGTCTAACTAGTTCTTAAGACACAGGCCTCAGAATCTTAAAGTCCCCATGAAATCAAAATTAAAGTTTTGTGGGTGTTAGTATCAATATGTTAGTCTTAAGGTTATCTATAAGTTATATGAAAGATATAACGGAATGATTTGATATACTACTGTACTTTATGGAATATGTGCTTAAAATGTTCATAAATTGGAATTCCCATTCTATACAATGTATCGATACATTGCATCTAATTTGCATATTAATGTTGAACCATAGGTGTTATAATGGGAGTAATAACTTGTCAACATTATCATAAGAATATCTCATATTTCATAGGAACACTGATCAATCATTTCTTGTTGTGTTTTCATCAAAATGCCTGATTAACATGATGTTTGTCCACCGTTTCGTAACAAAGTGTCATATTTGCGATTTGAAACCCCGTAACATTTTTCTGAGATGTTTGTTTACGACAAACAATCTGAAAATGAGCCAGATTTAAATGATCATTACAAAACATAATCATATTTCCCTAAGAGTGCTACATCTGGTGCAATATCAGTCATATTTAAAGACCAAGCAGAGGGAGTTTATAATCAAACCTCCAAACATTTAATATCTCTGAAAAGCCCTGAATGTGTTCTGAACAGAAACTGTGGCGTGTAGAGTCTCAAATATAAAATCAAAGTATAACGTCCTCTACAGAAGACAGAAGACGATGCTGGAGCGCCACCTAGCGGCGGAATCACGAACTTACAGCAAACATGATTTGTCATTTATTAGCTAACTAACAGTTACTAACTCTACTAGTTTCACCAGTTTCAGTCTTTAAGGGCATGTTTTTAATGTGTGGGGTCAAAGTGCAACAGCTTGAAAACGCTTGTTTTTTTTGTTTTTGGAAATGTAAAAATGCAGAAAGTTTTGTGTGAGGGTTAGGGGAATGAAAATACAATTAGTACAGTATAAAAATTATGATGTCTATGGAAACTTCCCGTATAATATGGAAACCCAACAACAATCATTTTTTGATAGATGCTTGTAATGCACAGTGTTTGTAAACACATTATTGTATGAAATAGTAGATAAAAGTATATTTTAAACTCTGTTTCTTCAGATTATGCATAAAAACACTTATACAGCACTGATAGGAACACTGAGATAAAAGACAAAAATATAACCATCCACGCATTTCAAAATTGTTACTTTATTGTAACATATATAATATGTTACATATAATTGTTTGGGAGCTTTGATGCATCTTCTCAAGGTGCAAACCGGAAGTAAACTGCTCTGGTCATGTGACAATTTACATTAACCATGTGACACTGCACATATTTAACTGAGACCCTTTATTTTTTCCATATTTGCTGAAAATGCACTAAAACACCAGTCAGTAACATTTTTAGAGCTTTATAAATGTAAACCTTCTTTATGGTCACTATTGTGACCGGTGGGATTAAATGGGTTAAAACCTTTGTAACACAAGATGTGCATGTTTATGAATTCGTCTAATACATTTAGAAAAATAATTATCATATTTTTTTTTGTTAGAGAATTCAAAGTTGCTTTGGGGCCAATTTGACCCCAGGCACCACAGGAGGGTTAATAAATGAAAATAAATGATTCATGATTCTCTCCATGTTTTCTCATTTTGTGATGCCTTTGTAAAGCCTCCATGGGTTTGTTAAAGTTACGATTATTTTTAATAATAGACATTGAATATTTAAAACAACCCACATTCAACTCGACCAATCAGAGACCGTTTCCGCGCCACCAAGACCCGCCCACCCCGAGACTCCGCCCCCTCGACAGGTTAGCTGTCGTTTAGTTCAGCTCGTGTCGCTCGATTATTAACTAATAACTTCATCTCGTGTCCTGTTTGATCGTGTAACTCGTGCAGCGTTTCCCCGGACTCGTTTCGGACATTTAGCACATCATGTTCGAAGAGAAAACGCTGAGGATCGCGGGGTTTTCGCGACTGAGGAAACCCGAAACCGGGATGACGTCACACGACGAGGTGAAACCGCGCGAAACTCGTGAAGTTCGTCTCCGCCGCGTTTTACGCCTTTTGCTCGTTTTTCATCATCGAGGTGAATAAAAGTATTTTAACTCGGTACAAGTGAGTCTCGGCTATAACATATGCTAGTTTTAAACACATAAACAAAGACATTTTCTCAGGTGAATGTAATTATATTGTGTTATTATTAGGTTTCCTTCATTTATGTTTCTCGGGATTGGGCAGGTGAGACACATTCTCGAGTTTTAAACGCATGTTTTTGTAGAAACACACGAATCTGGTTGTATTTTATTTATTTATAGATGACAGCTACAATCATTCCTGGAAAGGTAATTTATAATTTATTTTATAATTAATTTCTGTACTGTAGTTTTTTCGTTACCGTTACCGTTGCGGGGAATCACGTGACCGGACTCGGAGGAACACAGAAAATGAGGTAAATAAACCGAAACACAAGAGTTTTGCGTAAAGACACGCTCATCTGAAGCTGATGTTTGTGTTTTTCAGTTTATCCATGTTCACTGTGCTCAGAAAATTCACCATTTTACTGATTATGATTATGGAATACAGGATACTGAGGTATATCATTTCTTTTAGTGAAAATATTTTTTATTTTAAGTAGCTAAAAAAAAGCTAAAACGTCACGTTTTTTTGTTCAAAAATGGATCAAAAACCATCCATTTTTCATCATCACCAAAATATATTTTATATATACTCTGCCGTTCAAAAGTTTGGGATCAGTAAGATTTGTAATGTTTTTGAAAGAGTCTCTTCTGCTCACCAAGGCTGCGTTTATTTGATCAAAAATACAGTAAAAATAGTGAAATATTATTAGAATGTAAAACAGCTATTTTCTATGTGAATATCTGTTAAGCTGTAGTTTATTTCTGTGATCAAAGCTGTATTTTCAGCATCATTACTCCAGTCTTCAGTGTCACATGATCTTCAGAAATCATTCTAATATGCTGATTTATTATCAGTGCTGGAAACTGTTGCTGCTTCATATTTTTGGGAACCTGTGATACTTTTTTTTCAGGATTCTTTTGATGAATAAAGTTAAAAAGAACAGCATTTACTTAAAATAGAAACCTTTTCTAACAGTACAAGTCTTTATTATCAATTTGTATCAATTTAACACATCCTTGCTGAATAAAAGCATTAATTTAATTTTTAAAAAAAACTTTTGACTTGAAAATACAGCTGCGCATCACAGAAATACATTACAGTTTAACAGATACTCACAGAAAAAACAGCTGGTTTAATTATTAATAATATTTCACAATATTCCTGTTTTTTCTGTATTTTTGGTCAAATAAATGCAGCCTTGATGAGCAGAAGAGACTTCTGTAAAAAACATTAAAAATCCCAAACTTGTGAACAGCAGTGTGTATGTATATATATATATAATATATATATACTGTAGGTAGGCGCTCTGATTGCAGCCCCAGGTTCATGAACACAGAGCATTCAAACACATGCAAATGAAGACGTATGTTTATGTTTATTAACTCTGAGCCGTTCCAAAAAAAATATTAAGCAGCAACAGTTTCTAACACTGATAATAAATCAGCATATTATTATGATTTCTGAAGATCATGTGACACTGAAGACTGGAGTAATGATGCTGAAAATACAGCTGCGCATCACAGAAATACATTACAGTTTAACAGATACTCACAGAAAAAACAGCTGGTTTAATTATTAATAATATTTCACAATATTCCTGTTTTTTCTGTATTTTTGGTCAAATAAATGCAGCCTTGATGAGCAGAAGAGACTTCTGTAAAAAACATTAAAAATCCCAAACTTGTGAACAGCAGTGTGTATGTATATATATATAACATTTATATACTGTAGTTGTAGGCGCTCTGATTGCAGCCAGGTTCATGAACACAGAGCATTCAAACACATGCAAATGAAGACGTATGTTTATGTTTATTAACTCTGAGCCGACTGCTTCAGCTCGGACCTGTTCTTCAATGTTTGTTCTGCTGAACGACGTCTTCACGGCCGCTAGTGGAGTTTATACCAAGAAGAAACTCGGGATGGAGGTATATACGACAGCTCGAGTTATCTGTGGACTAGTCTTAATCAAATGACACGGATTCATTTTTACACTTTGGTTAAAAATACTCTTGAAAGTCATTCTGTGTAAACTACAGCGTTAACTGTTAAACTCAGATCTACAGGCAAACACGCATTCGTTGTTTAGGAGAACTAACACAGATTTCATAAGATTCCCTCTTTTCTTGTTTTTAGGCTCTTACCTTTGAAGGATGGATGTCTCTTATGTTCATATTTCATTTTTTATTGTCTTGTGTCATGGGGTGAGTCTCACTCATGATGCTTTTATAATAATTCAAGGTGGCTGAGCCATATATATATATGTATTTGTATGTATGTGTGTGTGTGACCCTGGAGCACAACACCAGTCATAAGGGTCAATTTTTTTAAATTGAGATTTATGCATCATCTGAAAGCTGAATAAATAAGCTTTCCATTGATGTATGGTTTGTTAGGATCGGACAATATTTGAAAATCTGGAATCAGGGTGCAAAAAAAATCTAAATATTGAGAAAATCGCCTTTAAAGTTGTCCAAATGAAGTCTTTAGCAATGCATATTACTAATCAAAAATTAAATTTTGATATATTTACGGTAGGAAATTTACTAAATATCTTCATGGAATCTGATCTTAATATCCTAATGATTTTTGGCATAAAAGAAAAATGTATTATTTTGACCCATACAATGTATTGTTTACAAATATACCCCAGCGACTTAACACTGCTTTTGTGCTCCAGGGTGACATATAATGTCATTTTTTATTATATAATAAATAATAATGAGGATATATAATTATTGAAGATACTTTAATTGCCCCAACGACTGTAGTGGTTAGTGCCGTGTTATAATAACTGCAGAGGATGATGGAATACATCAAAACAAACCTGAAAATGGGAAAATACTGAGGTTAAATATATATATTATAATCAAAATACGTATTTATACATTTTATATTTGTGACCCTGCAGCACAAAAGCAGTGTTAAGTCGCTGGGGTATATTTGTAGCAATAGCCAACAATACATTGTATGGGTCAAAATTATTAAAGATCGTGTTCCATGAAGATATTTTGTAAATTTCCTACCGTAAATATATCAAAACTTAATTTTTGATTAGTAATATGCATTGCTAAGAACTTCATTTGAACAACTTTAAAGATGATTTTCTCAATATTTAGATTTTTTTGCACCCTCAGATTCCAGATTTTCAAATATTGTCCTATCCTAACAAACCATACATCAATGGAACGCTTATTTATTCAGCTTTCAGATGATGCATAACTCTCAATTTCACAAAATTTACCCTTAAGACTGGTTTTGTGCTCCAGGGTCACAAATAGAGTTTCTGTGGGTCCTAAAGTCTTTCTTTTTTCACAAATGAAAGCCTTAAATCAGAGAAAATCAAGTAATGGAGATCGGTTAGAAGTTGTATTTTCAAACTTTGAAGTGTTATTGATGTGTTGTGTTCCATTAATTCCTTAAATTTTCTTTATTTGTCCTTAAACATTTTCCTTCGTAAAACGTACAGGAAAAATAAGGTGGATAAAGGCGTTGCAGTTTGTAAGTTGTTTGTGTCTCACACACACACACACACACACTCACTCTCACACACACACACACACACTCTCACACCAAAATCCAAAATAACATCACGTACACAAACCCCAAAGAAACAAACGCTCGTTTCCACAAAGTGCACAACGAAACAAACACGAGACATCTCATCATCTCCTAAACAAGTTGAGAAAACGACGACATTCTTCATATAATGATATCACTACCATCATAGCAGCCTAAAAGTACAACAGGAAGCAAAATAAGGTGCTTGTAGCTTATATGAACCTCGGAAAGGCTCTCGAAGGCGAGGAAAGTTGCTGATCATCCAGACCTGCTCTAAACCTCCTCGTCAAACGCTGGTGTTATTCAGGCGGAGAGATTGTTAGCCAGCTCGATGAGCGCTAGTGCGCCGTGAAGACGCTCGCGCTGCTCCTGGAGACGCCTCCGCGCCGTACCGCCGCCGCTCTTCTCTTCGTCCTGCTCCTCTTCTTCACCTTCATCAGACGGCAGGAAGTCCAGAGGGTCCTGCTGCTCCTGGTCCTCTATAGTGGTCTTACTCAGAGTCTTTGCTTTAGTCGGCGCAGGCGTCCGCTGCTCCCTCATCTGCCAGTATCTGACAACACAAACACAGTCATTCTTCAGGCTCATTAACACGAAACTAAAACCTTCAAATAATAATAATAATAAATTAAGCATAAAAAAACTTCCAAGGCAGCACAACTTGATGTACTAAACTAAAACTGAAAGAAAAATTGTTACATTTTAAATTTGTTAAACTGTAAAAAATAAAATAAAAAACTAATAAAAATGACAAAGCACAACAATATCAAAAAATAAAATATATATTAAAAAAAAGTTTAATTTGACTAAAATAACTAAACTGGAGTAAAGTTACTTTTTAAAACTTGACAAAAAAAAAATCACAAATTATAGAAACTACATAGAAATATTTAAAAAAACAACAACAAAATATAAAAAATGACAAAACAAAATAAAATATAAAAAACTTTGTTTAACTTGACTAAAATAACTAAACTGGAGTAAAGTTACTTTTTAAACTTGACAAAAAAATGAAAACATAAAAATTACAAAATTTTATTATATAAATAACTACATAGAAATATATATATATATATATAAAAAAACTAAAATCACAAAAATGACAAACAACAAAATTCCTAAAAAAAAGGACAAAAACAGTACAAAAATAAAACCAAAATATTTGAGCGTTGCAAAAATTTTTTTTTTTTTTAAATTTAGATTAACTTGAAGCACTAAAATAACTAAAACAAACAAAAAAAGTATTAAAAAGAAAATATTAAAAGATATGAAAAATAACAACAAAATTACTTTAGTACAAAAAAAAGTAACTTATTTTAGCTTGTTGCCAAGGCAACATGTCTCATTTTCATTTAGTTTAACTTGATGTACTAAAATAGCTAAAACTGAAATAAAAATGAAAAAAAAGCTATATAGAAATGACTAACTAAAAAATAAAACGAATTCAAATGATCAATAAAAGCTATAACAGTATCTCAATGATTCTAAAGTGTCACTACTCGACGATATAACAAATAATTTAAATCTCGTTTTGAACTCAAGCGTTTCTGATTTCAGATTCTTTTGATTCAAGTTCCAGAAAAAAAAAAAGAAAAAAAAGAAAATCAAATGAGATGAAGCACATTTTATTTGTGCTTTTATTATGCTCAAGTATTGGAAAATTAAAAAAATACTACGTGGTTATGTAACAATGTCAACAGAACATGATCATGACACACAATATTGTGATACAAGATATCGGTCATCATGTAAATGAGGGCGGGTGACTTGATTGACAGGAAATCAGCGGATGTCTGATAGCATGATACACTTTTGTACACGAGTGTGTGTTGATGATTTACTCACTTTGCCAGCCATTCGGCCACAGCCTTGTTGTCGGCCCCCTGTGATGTCCCGGGGCCGCCCGCGGGCTCCTCGCGCTTCAGCCGCGCGTACGGGTGTTTGGCACAGTGACGGTTAGCGTGAGTGAATCGGCTACCGCAACCTACAACACACAGGGAGAAAAACAAAGCTTTCGAATTACTTTACACACGCTAACAAACCAGTGTCACTGATATACTATTATAGTTTTAATTAAAGGTGCAGTATATAATATTGACAGCTAGTGGTTGAAATGGGTACTGCATCCAAATTCATAATATTGGAGAGAGTTGTTGCGCGTATATGCGCTTTAATTATTTACATGCGTGTAGGTTAAGTGGCCATTTGAATGAAATGTTGTTTAGTCAATATTAAACAAGGATTAGATCGCGCTGTAAAGTGTAAAAACAGTCGTCAGGCCGTAGGCGCCTCTGCAGGCGTTAGTTATAATGCGTAATTAGCGCTATTGTTTGTTTATAATACATTATGTGTTTTAACAGTTTTGTTCAATAAAACCATATGATTACTTGCTTTTTATACTTTATTTTAACTAATTGCCATTATATTTGTATTTTAAGTAATTTTAAAGGCTATTGTTTGCTTAGGTCTATTTTTATTACCACAAAAAAAAAAAAAGAATTATAATTATCCGATTACTCGATTAATCGTCAGAATAATCGACATATTACTCCGTTACCAAAATAATCATTAGTGACAGCCCTAATGTGAACAGGCGATTAGCCCTAGTGCTAAATCACTAGAATGAACACTACAGAAACTAGTCCATACTACTTGTGTTTGAGTGAAAGCAGTGAATGCTAACGCTCACCTTTCTGCCATCTGCCAGATTACATCCCACCAATAGAATCCATCAAATAGTTCTGAATTGGGAATAGCCAACATGCATCATAAACTTATTTCAAATAGGAAATTTTAAATAAAAACTTATTTAATTGGAAATTACCTTTTTTGTTCGTTGTCTGTCATTTCGAAGCTTAAGTTGCATATGGTTTTCTTTAGTTTTAATTTGCCTAACTATCGATCTGACCCAGTAGACGCCATAATCCCACTCTGTCTCTACTCAAGGCTGGCAGTCATGCATATGCTCTGGAGTAATATCGCGTCCATATCGCAGGCTTTGCGATTAGGAAATCGCAACGTCGCAAATTGCGATTTCGAGTCGATTTCGATTAATCGCACAGCCCTAGTCCATACTACTTGTGTTTGAGTGAAAGCAGTGAATGCTAACGCTCACCTTTCTCCGAACAGACGAAGGGTTTTTCTCCGGTGTGGAGGCGCTGATGGGTCTTCAGCTGTCCGCTCTGGACGAACGCTTTCCCGCAGTCCGGATAATCACACAGGTACGGTCTTTCACCTGAGACGAGAAGAGGACACTCAATGCTCTCGTTCTGAGATCTGAACACAAAGCTCAATGTGGCGCCACTGACCCGTGTGCGTGCGTTTGTGCGCCTGTAGCGATTTCTCGCGGGGAAAGACGCGGTTGCAGATGTTGCAGCGGATGCGGCTGGTGGAGTTCTCGCCCTCGTTGATCAGCTCTCGGACGGTTTCTGCCCGCGGGCGTCCGCGCCGAATGCCGTCCTGAAATAAGACTAAGACTGCAACTCAAGGCTGGCAGTCATGCATATGCTCTGGAGTAATATCGCGTCCATATCGCAGGCTTTGCGATTAGGAAATCGCAACGTCGCAAATTGCGATTTCGAGTCGATTTCGATTAATCGCACAGCCCTAGTCCATACTACTTGTGTTTGAGTGAAAGCAGTGAATGCTAACGCTCACCTTTCTCCGAACAGACAAGAGGAACGTTAGCGCTCTCGTTCTGATGTCTGAACACAAATACGGCTCACTGTGGCGGCGCTGACCCGTGTGCGTGCGTTTGTGCGCCTGTAGAGATTTCTCGCGGGGAAAGACGCGGTTGCAGATGTTGCAGCGGATGCGGCTGGTGGAGTTCTCGCCCTCGTTGATCAGCTCTCGGACGGTTTCTGCCCGCGGGCGTCCGCGCCGAATGCCGTCCTGAAATAAGACAGCAGGAAGATGCATGTTAGAGTCATGACAGAATGATCCATATGAACACAGCCACTTTAAAGGGACAGTTCACCCAAAAATGAAAATTACCCCATGATTTACTCACCCTCAAGCTATCCTAGGTGTACATGACTTTCTTCTTTCAGACTAATACAATCGGAGTTATATTAAATAATGTCCAGGCTCTTCCAAACTTTATAATGGGAGCGAATGGGGGTCGAGATTTTGAAGCCCAAAAAAGTGCATCCATCCAACATTTAAAGTGCTCCACGCGGTTAATAAAGGCCTCCCGATGCGTTTGTGTAAGAAACTACACTACACCTACGTCATCCGCTGGAACGCCACTTTCTCGTGAACGTGCGTACGACAGTTAGCAGAAGCTAGAGATTAGTTTATAATATTTTAAATATAGGAAAAAATGTTTTTTACACAAATGTATCGCTTCACTTCAGGAGGCCTTTTTTAACCGCGTGGAGCAAAATTTCACAATCCTTGGTAGCCCTTCGGGCAGGCACTCTTTAGATTTTGGTAGCCCAAAATGTATTTAACTCGCCCGAATAAAAAAGACAATTTATATATATATATATACATGTGTGTAGAACATTAGATAAGAGTTAAAGCAATCAAAAACGCGAATATCAGCAAATATCAAGGAAGGAATTTTATTCCACTATTTACAGGGTATCTGCAAGACTTTTTAAATCAAATTTAAAGGTTGTTTATGACTCTTTTTAAGAGCTGCACATTCCGAGCTTTATAATGGCAGTGAATGGGGGTCGAGATTTTGAAGCCAAAAAAAGTGCATCCATCCAACATTTAAAGTGCTCCACGCGGTTAATAAAGGCCTCCCGATGCGTTTGTGTAAGAAACTACACTACACCTACGTCCTACATCATCCGCTGGAACGCCACTTTCTCGTGAACGTGTGTACGACAGTTAGCGGAAGCTAGAGATTAGTTTATAATATTTTAAATATGGGAAAAAATTTTTTTTACACAAATGTATCGCTTCACTTCAGGAGGCCTTTTTTAACCCGTGGAGCAAAATTTCACAATCCTTGGTAGCCCTTCGGGCAGGCACTCTTTAGATTTTGGTAGCCCAAAATGTATTTAACTCGCCCGAATAAAAAAGACAATTTATATATATATATATATACATGTGTAGAACATTAGATAAGAGTTAAAGCAATCAAAAACGCGAATATCAGCAAATATCAAGGAAGGAATTTTATTCCACTATTTACAGGGTATCTGCAAGACTTTTTAAATCAAATTTAAAGGTTGTTTATGACTCTTTTTAAGAGCTGCACAAATAAAATTAATACCGTATGAGCGGGGCGGTGCAATGTCTATGGTAACATATTAAACCTTCAAATGAAATTATTTACAATTTTAGGCTTTCACAAAAATAAAGTCCAAGAAACAGCTAAAAACATCTTTTCCATCTACACTAGATCCTCTAAAGGCCCTGATATACTGTAGGTACTTCAAGCGAAATCAAAGAGCGAACTGATGTGACGTCATTTCGAACAAAATCCGGCCAAAACGAAGTTCGTTTTAGGAGTTTGAAACGGCTTGCCAAAGCGAACTTTCCGGAAAAGTTCGTTCCGGCTGCAAAACACCTTCGCACTACCATTGGTCCGTGACGATTGCGTCATAGGAGGTGTGCGCTTAGGCTCCGCCTTCTTTCACACAGAACTTTTCTTTTATTATTAAAAAAAAACTGCGTTAGACTAACTGAAACATGTCACAGCACTTACATATCATTACTCCTTTGTTGGTTTTGATTACTTCTATTGTCCTCATTTTTAAGTCGAATTATTATATTAATTTAAAACATAAAAATATATATCTTACTGTCTCAATTGTTACGATTTTTAGAAGGCATTTTAGGTTCTTGTCAATCCACTGGTTCACATTTACAACTGTGTGTTTGCTGCGTAAAAACATTAGTCGATTTTGGCATTGGTCTGAACAGAAACAGCAGAAGGCTGATTGAAAATGCTAATTGATTCTCTGCCACTAGTTGGGACTTTTGAACCGGCAGAAATAGTGTTTTCCGCGGTAACAGCAGTATTTAAAGCAGCGCTGTGCTCATAAACGCTACTTTATCAGGCATTACAAGCAGGATGAAATGAAAATACAATCAAAACTTTTCTGAAGGAAATACCATTTAAGGTATTTAAGACGTTAATGGCCTTATATTTGATGCAACTAAATTTAAGACTTTTTAAGACCCTGTATTCAAGCTGCTTTACAGCTGAAATTCAATTTGTTTACATAATTGATGCATTTTACAACATTAACACTGTTATTTTCCTGTTTGATACTGTGACACAATCTGTATTGTATAAAGTGCTATAGAAACATTTGTCTTGACTTAAATAATTGCAAGCGAATAATAATAAACTTTATTTTTTATAGCACCATTAAAACTTTTTGTAAAGTGCTTTACAAAAAAAATAATACATTGAAATAAAAAAGTTAATGTACTTTGACCAAAAAAGGTCATATTAACACAAATAAAGTGCCACATATTAAACATAACTAATGATCCAACAATGTAATGCTTAAACGTGCCATATGTAATAAACAACTATAATAACATAATGTAATTACTTAATAATAGCATATTAACATAACACCACACATTATAATTAACATTTTAATGCAATAATATACAGTAGTAAACATTTGAAGTGGACCAAAACCTTTAATCGAAGTTGTCCTAAAACCAAAACAATACCCGTTCTTGTCTTAGGACAACTTTGATTAAATGTTGATTACTGTATATAATCCTATGCCATATGGATAGTGACATGTCATAATTACGTAAATATTATATATAACTTTACACCATATTAACGTTAAAAGCTATATTTACGGCAAACTCAAGAGCAATAGTTTTTAAAAATAGTATCAATATCAATACATCAATGAATAGTTGTACAAAAATAATTATATGCAATCTTTCAAACTGATGATACTTGATAAAACATTTAACATTTTCCCGCGAAAAGATTTAAAAAAAAAATGTACGTTCCGAGTAAAAAATAAATAAAAACGTTTCCCGGTATCATTTAAAACAAGACGCTCTAAGAAAATATATGTTTCACAGTCAAGGAATCGTGTAAATATTAACAGTAATTCTGAGGTAAGTGTTGTTTCTAGAAGCTAACATTTTGGCGCGCACGTCTGACGTCACGTTCAATGGAGGATAATTTTAAATCCCGTTCTGAGCGCGCGTTGTACGCGTTAAAAATCACTTCACTTACCGATAATATGTGCTAATACAAACATAACAGTGTACTTGTGTTATATAATACAGCACTAGTGCAGTATAGTGATTTAACGTTAGTTTGAATCGCACCTTGAGGTGTTCCGGGCAGGAGTTGACATCTGATTCGGCGGGAGAGCCGCTGTTTCGGGTCGGTGAGGCGGTTGCGCTGCCAGATCCGGGGCTCAGAGTCACATTGTGCGCGTTTTCGCCCCAGCGCCACGGATACACCATAAAATCGCTGAATCCGGGGCTGGTGGGCATCAGAGAGTCCGCCGCTTTCGGTTTGATGGGAGTCGTCTTGATCACGGACACCAGGACTCTTTTCGGCGAGTCGTTACAAAATATCACTTGATGCTTGCTGTCAGCCATCGCAAATAACGTTCAGTTAAAATGGAGCTTAAAACCGTTAAGTTAAAAAACAAAAACAACTCTAAGTGCAGTTGGAGGAATAACGTGCCGCCGCTGGTCGCTGTGTTATAGAGTCAGTCATTCCCAATGTTACACGTATCAGGCGCGGCGCCTTTGATTCCGTTGTTATCCAGCGATCTCACTGCCAGGAGTTTCTACAGTGAGCCGAACTCACTCGGTAGTTTCCCGCGTTGGAAATCGCGCTCGGCGCTCAGCCAATCAGCGAAGAGGGCGTTACCGCGCCCGCGCCATGCAGCCGAGAGCGAGCCAATGGCAGACGCCGTGGAATTCTCGCAGCCAATCGCCTTGCCTTGACGCCGCGACACTTTTAAAATATGGCAGAGCGCGCTCTTTCTTGACAGACGCGACGGTTGTCCAATCACATGACTCGTTGTGTACTGTAGGGGCGGGTCCGAGTGCATCCTTTCCTGCAGTTTAACGTCTCCCGCGCTTAATGTTTACATTTACATCGATTTAAAGGGAAAGGCGGGCGGTGACGGTGGCGCGAAAGTTACGCAATCAAACCGCCTTTTGTGTCATTGTGTTTTAGCAGCTGTCTCCACACAGCAAACGCGAAGCATGAAAACCATTTAATCATTTGATTCTTTTTAAGATAAAAGACTCGCGCGTAAAAGTAACATCTGCTGTATTTCTTTCAACGCCTTGACTTAAAAAAAAAAAAAAAATTATTAGTAATATATATATATTTTTTAAATTGTTCGCAAGACTTTAGAATAATTTCCACATTTCACTCAGTCATGTCTATTTAAAATAATTTTATTTAATTTTTAATGTGGTTGATTATTCAGGAAACGAAGGATGAGTGAGTCAAACGATAAACCTGTTTTTGGTGTGATATTATAGAATTGCAATTCTTTTTGGGAGTCATGCATGCTTAAAAATTAATTGCTACAAGAGCTGCAAACACCACAGACCGTCCCACCCAATATTCATAATACAGTTCAACTTAAATCACAAATTTATACAGTTTTAGATTATTTTTAAACTATAAACAAGTGTATAACCAACTCTAAAGTGCCTTTTACATTTGTGTTATTTTAGAGATTGAAGTCATAAAGCTATTTCTAGTCAAACAAGTTTATTAGATCTGAGCTTAACCCGAACAATTATATTTACCAGTTTTGAGTAAAATTAATTTTATTTTTAAATGCTAGTTTTATTAATATTTTGAATCAGTTATTGTTAGTTTTAGTAATTTTTTGTTTTGTCAAGTTATATTTTAAATGTCTATATTGTTTGTATTTTGTATTTTAATTCAGTATAATATAAATAACACTATTTTAGTAAAAAAAAAAATGAAAAAGATGTGTTGCCTCGGCAACTAGTTTTTATATTTTATTGCAGTCAACATTTAAAGTAACAATTTTTTAAGCTTTAGTTAACTTTAATAACCCTCATATTTATATAGAAATTAGTGGGTCCAAAAGCAAGTGCTGTTAAGAGAAAGGCTAAAATCTGAGTAAACGTATAATGAGGCCCATTCAACAACCACATTTGCAATAGCAGAAAGGATTTATTAAAAGGGATATGACTCAAATAATTTCCTATTATGTGAAATAATCATGATTTAAATGTGCATTATTTACAGTAAAAAAAACAGCTTATATACAGCTTTCAGTCACGATTAGCACAGTATGCGTCACATTCGCTCATTTACAGTCTGTCACTGTATTATTAAAGTACTACCTACAGTATTAAAAAAAAAAAAACAATATTACAGGTTTAGTAGCATAATGCATAATGGCAAAGGCAGCTTCTGACATGATACTTACAATGGCATAAAAAGTCAAACTTCACAGCTGCTTAAAGCTCTGATTTAAAAATAAACTCATTGCTTTCTCTCGATCAAATAACAATGGTTAACATCTGCTGATTTCTCAATAAACACAGTTTGAATATGGTTAATAGTAGATCACTTAAAGTAAGACTCGAGTGATATCAGTGCAGGGATGTTGGTCTTTTCAGCGCAGGAGAGGAGCTCGAGCTTTGGAGATGGAGTTACTGTAAAATAAGAAATACATTACAGACCAAACTTATACGAGCAGAACGCCGAGCAGCACTCGTGCACATGCTCTAAACTCAGACAGATGCTGAGAAACGCTGTATAATTACAAAGCAGAAGGAAGTTAGAGGAGGAAATCTGATACCATGGTCTCTGAAAGCGCACCGATGGCATCGCGTGAAGCGCTTTCCTTCTTCGGGACAGATCGTCTATTACAGGTAAGGTTGGCAAAGAAAAACCCGTTAAAAATTTGAAGACGAAACTAATTTCTGATCCAAAATAGAGGCCCGTTTACAGCTGGTATTCACACATCTCAGGCAATGAACAATATTTTTTAATGTTTTTGAAAGAAGTCTCTCCTGCTCACCAAGGCTGCATTTATTTGATTAAAAATACAGTAAAAATGTGAAATATTATTGCAATGTAAACCGGCTGTTTTCTATGTGAATATCTGTTAAACTGTAATTTATTTCTGTGATGCACAGCTGTATTTTCAGCATCATTACTCCAGTCTTCAGTGTCACATGATCTTCAGAAATCATTCTAATATTCTGCTCGAGAAACATTTCTGATTATTATCAATGTTGATACAATGTTGAAACTGATACATTTTATTTTTCAGGATTCACAGATGAACAGAAAGTTCAAAAGAACAGCGTTTATTTGAAATAGAAAACTTTTGTAACATTCTAAATGTCTTTACTGTTACTTTTGATTAATTTAATGCATCCTTGATGAATAAAAGTATTACTTATTTTTTTAAATCTTTCTAACTACAAACTGTTTCCAACACTGATAATAATCAGAAATGTTTCTCGGGCAGAATATTAGAATGATTTCTGAAGATCATGTGACACTGAAGACTGGAGTAATGATGCTGGAAATACAGAAATAAATTATATTTTAACAGATATTCACATAGAAAACAACCATGTCAAATTCTAATAATAATTTCACATTTTCTGTATTTTTGATTAAATAAATGCAGCCTTGGTGAGCATAAAAACTTAAAAATGGTAATTATTCCAAACCTAAATTTTGCAGCTTTAAAAGCCTAAATATCATCATGCATAAATCAGATCACGTTACAACCGGGTGTAAACGGCTCAGAGTCATGCTCACAGACCGAGAGTGTAAGAGTCGTTTAACGTGAATCATCCATCAGCAGAAGACAGTGTGCAAGCAAAAACAAGAGACTAGTGCTGGGCGGTATACCGGTTCATACCGAATACCGGTGTTTATTTTTGTTATGATATGAATTTTTAAAATACCGCAATACCGGTATATGTCACTTAAACAACGTTGGGAACGCGACACTGTTTGAAAGGGGTCCCTTTTCACTGTTGCACTGTGGTGAGGGAACAGCTGTATGTGTTACTAAGCGTGAAAGTTCAGAAACTGAAGCTGTAGAACTAATAGAACGTGATGACACAGAAGAACTCATCCACAATATCCACATTGACCGCCACAAATATCCACCGCCCGCTGCCATCAGCTCCCGCGTCTCACACACACACGAGCGCGACTTTAGCACTAGATTTAGCAACTTTCAGACCCTTTTAGCGGCTTTTTTCCATAGAATATTCATACTGACAAACCTAGCGACTTTTTTGGATAAACCTTAGCTATGGTTCAGTTGGAAGATTTCGCCAGTGCTGTCCCGCGAACGCGAGGTCTGACTTTCCCGCAGAAGTGTCGCCTCTCTCGGCGTCTGTTCTGTGCAGTGAGCGGCAGAGAAGCACCGCAGCCGACTCCTCAATAAATGAGTACAAAACAGCGTTTCCTAGCACCTGTCGCTTACTGATTGTTTGGAATTATAAATATGTAGGGTAGTTCGTCTGTTAATATCACATGCACTTTTAAATTTTTTTTAGTTTGTTACTCAGACGCAGGCAGTGCGCTGCATGAGACAAAAAAGTAATATAGCCAAAACAACCGCATAGCCGCTCTTTAGTGTAGATGCATGTTGATTTTATCAGACGATGCTGTGATTATAAATGAGAGTGACTCCTGGTTAACATGTATTAAAAGGGGTCGTGTTTAGTCACTATTTAGTGTGGTATTTTTTGACAATATTCACTCATCATGAAAGTAAAATAGGGCATTCTAAGTCAATATACTTCAGTATTTCCTCTCTCAATCAGTAGAAAATATGGTTAACACCCGGTCATGCATGAAAAAAAGAATACCGTCATGAACCGTGAAACCGGTATAATTTTGAAAAATACCGTGATATAAATTTTTGGTCATACCGCCCAGCACTACAAGAGACGCCCGCTCTGTCCATCAGTCATGCAAGAAAGCTGAAGACGGGACGGTTGGGCGTTAAAAGCCCGGATCACGCGGTCCGCTTTACACTTACTGAGCCGAGGGAACTCAGACTGTGGCCATAGAGCTGCAGTGAAACAGCAGAGGATCTGTGGGCCGCGTGCGGCTGACTGTTCACTGGGCTTAAGTGCTTTAAGCTCGACTGCTTGATGAAATTACTGTTGGCCACTGAGCCAGCGCTAACATCGTGCAAGCTGCCTAAAGATTTAGCGAGCCTTGAATGTAAAGGGCTGGGAAAGAAAAACGTCAACCGTGAATATGAACGTCAGACTTACTCAAGTCGCTTTAATGCAAAAGGCTTAAAAACGCAGTGAAATACCCACCTACTGGTCCTGCTGGATCCAAGTGAAGCCCGGGTTCTTTTCCTTTTATCGGAGCTATATGGAAGATGTTTTACAGATTATATGACGGACATACAGTTGATCAGATTTAGAACCCTGAACACGCAACTGCAGAATAATTCTGTTAAAAAGGAATATGACAAAAACAATAGAACAGAATTCAGAAATGTTGTTTGTTTACATTTACAGCATCACACAAAGCAAAAGCTTTCAGTTACTGATGCTGCTGTAGAAATATGCATAAAATACAATATGAAGTAAAAAAAAAAATATATATATAATTATCATTTGTGTGTATGTGTATATATATATATATATATATATATATATAAAATGTCATTTTTAAAGTAATTTTTGATGAGCTGAACCAACATCACTGCGCTGTTAAATAACACTCTAAATGTTAAACGGCACTGTGGCTTAGGGCTGCACAATTAATCGAATTTCTAATAGCGATTACAATTATGAATGCCACAATTACGTAATCGTTCAAAGCGGAAATTAATCGTTCAAAGTCCACTTATGTTATTCTGCACACTTACGATATGTTTTTTTCTTTCTACATGTTATATTTAGGGTTTTTCCATTGTTTTAGTATAACATTATAATACCATTCATATTTTTACTTTTTATAATTTAAGGATGAAACCAATCCGATGTATATTTGACATTTGAGGCTTAATACTATAGAAAAGCACTAAAGGTTTTTCAGTTAGTGTTTTCAGCTTGTTTATTTTCATATAAAAATACGGCATGCAGTTGAAACAAACAATGGTATAAACATCATTCAATGTAAATTGTGATAATCGTAATTAATAATCACAATTTCAAGGGAATAAACGACAATTATGATTTTTGTCATAATCGTGCAGCCATAGATATAATTATAATTTTATTTTATTTATTTGATGGTTTCATTTTATATATATAGTATAGATAGATAGATGCTAGGACTAAAGGGTTTTCAGTTAGTGTTTTCAGCTTGTTTATTTTCATATAAAAATACGGCATGCAGTTGCATCAAACAATGGTATAAACATCATTCAATGTAAATTGTGATAATCGTAATTAATAATCACAATTTCAAGGGAATAAACGACAATTATGATTTTTGTCATAATCGTGCAGCCATAGATATAATTATAATTTAAAAAAAAGATAGATAGATGCTAGGGTTCTCAGGGTGGTTGCTAGGGTGGTGCTATGCGGTTGCTAAGGTATTCTGGGTGGTTGTTAGGGTGTTGCTATGTGGTTGCTAGGTCCCCAGGGTGGTTGTTAGGTGCGGTTGCTAGGCTGTTGCTATCCGGTCGCTAGGGTATTTTGTGTGGTTGCTAGGATGTTGCTATGCGGTTGCTAAGGTATTCTGGGTGGTTGTTAGGGTGTTGCTATGTGGTTGCTAGGTCCCCAGGGTGGTTGCTAGGCTGTTGCTCTGCAGTTGCTAGGGCGGTTGCTAGGCTGTTGCTATGCGGTCGCTAGGATAGATATATAGATAGAGTCAGATTATAGATAGGTGAGTTTGAAGGAGTTTAAATGGGTTAGAAATAGTACATAGAAGGGAAGCTTGATTGAGTCTCAAGGGATTCTGGGAGTTTAAGTTTGAATTTTGACAAAAGTACTATTCATCTGAATTTCAATCTTTTTAACAAGGATAGAACACAAACTTATTTAAACAAAGAAGAAGTGTTACCTTAATGACTTTGATGTTGATTTGGTCTGAATAGTATTTTCTTCTAACCTGAACGTAAAGAAAAAAAACAAAAGTTCAGTGTGATGAAAACACGCAAAACGAATAAAAAAAAAAAAGGATGGAGATTTGATGCATTAGATGCATTGTGTTCTCTGATGATATTATCATCACGTGCGTTCATACGTGTAGCATTTGATTCAAAATCATCCTTTAAAGCCTCAAACGAGCTACACGAAGGAGAAGAACTCCATAAGACCATTAGATGAAGAGAGAAAAACCTTGAGAGGAACCAGATCATCCTCCTCTGACAGCGCATACATCAAACACGATCCAGTTACGTAACGTGTGTGATACTGGTCTTCGGTTCACTGAATGAATGATCAGATTGTGTGCAATGCGGTGTGATAAAGTAAGGACACATAAGGGAGCTTATTAAACCTGCAGCTCAACATTAACGCTGAAAGAGGATAAATACAATGATCAATGCATGACATATATGACACATTCAGAAGCGCTTCAGCAAAATGCAATTAATGCACAGACAAATCAAGTCACATTATGTTAAGCCTGGTAAAACTCAACATCCAAACCGAAGAGAAGTGTTGTTTCACAAAGGAGCACAGTAATATTAAGGGTTTAATACACGTTAAGATCTATTAACGGCAGCATGCGAGTCAATGTTCAATACCACAGGAAATAATTTTGTAAATTTACAAAATGTAAAGATTACACGTTAAAGGGGTCATATGATGCGATTTCAAGTTTTCCTTTCTCTTTGGAGTGTTACAAGCTGATTGTGCATAG
>NW_015661912.1:25686-28409 GCF_001515625.1 Sinocyclocheilus rhinocerous | reverse complement strand
TCTGTGCTCTAAGTCACTCACAAATCTTTTGACAGTTCAATAATCTCTATTTGCTTTTCACAAAATATTATTTGTTTTGATGCCTTTTGCAAGACATTGCATAGACCAATTATCGGTTTGTAAACATTCAGGATGCGCGCGCATCATGGTTGCAGAAAACCCGGGAGAGATAGCCTTTACAGACAGAGAATTTCACGGATAGGGTACAAAAAAGTTATGTTAAAAAGATTATAAATTATACTGATTAGATGTCATTTTCAAAATTACAAGAGCTTGTCACCCAGCGATAAGCACTGTTATTCAACGAAATTGACGTTAGAGAGTGGGATAGTCTTACAGATCCGAAACAGGGATGACGGTTTTTGTGGGCGGAGCCTATCTGGAGGCAGAAAATGACGGTTTTCAAGCGGCAGTCTATGGAGCCATGGAATAAAAGAATAAAAAAAGGTCAATTTGATTTTATATTTCAAAATTCTGACTTTATTCTCGCAATTCCGAGATTATATCTCACAATTCTAATAAGGAAAAACAACTCGTCATTCTCTCTTTTTGGGGGTAATATATAATTCTGATATCATGACAAAAATATGCCTTTGTATTGAAATCAATCATGGACCATACTGAAGGGTCGATCAGATATCTTCCGCGCCAGTGGACACGAACCGTCTGGCTAAATGTAAATGCATGGACAGAAGCGTGACATAATGGAGAAGAACTTACGATATTGAACCCGTGGACGCTCTGGACTGCCTCTTACTCTTCAGAGCTCTCAGTTTGTCGCCTTGCGTGAGTCTTCCACACTCCTCTTCCTCCTCCTCAGTGTGCTAACCAGTGAAAAACACAACCTGGTTAACAATCACTCGAGCAACGGCACGTAAAAACAAAAACGGCATGTTGATCTTTTCATGTCTAAGTGGACAGACACAAACTGGGATGTTCCAGAATAAATAGACTTACTCACCGTCTCACAGGCTGTTTTCCTCTGTGAAATGTTCTTGTTTGTACCATTAATGGAAATATCTTCCACTCCTGATAGGATTCCAGCCACTAGTGTTTTACTCGAGCCGTTTTCCTGCTCATTTATTTTTTGCCGGTACAAATCACCCTCTGCCCACAGACTCGCCTGCTTTCTGTGACATTAAGACATGCATACATTAATATGAAGAGCAGAAAATCCCATGCAGATTGGTACACGGATTCATTGCTTTGCATCAAAGACTCACTCGTCGATGAAGTTCTGCTGATGTCCGATGATCGAACCGGGCCTGCAGATCCTGATCCACGCGATGGCTTCAGCTGCCGTCAGTCTGAAGTGCTTCATCATATAACAGCCAATCAGTGTCCCTGTTCGGCCCAGACCGGCTGAAACACACGGTGGTTTGGCCTGTTAATATTTCTAACAGAACCAGGAAGACTCAGATCCACTGATGAACGGAGATGGCTGAATCATACAATAAAATGAATGCAACAATTATATGGGGATTATTGCAGAATAGGTTTAACCCCTTAACCCTCTAAGCGCCAAAGTCGCAAAATTGCGACAAGACGTCATACTTAATCAAATAGACTGTAGTTCCTAATATGGTGTAATATCTCATTTGTATTCCCTACCACTAGATGGCAGACAAGTAGTACTTCGATTCTAGACCAAAATTACGTCACGTTCCTATTCAAAGTGTTTGAGGAAATAGCAGAGCAAGTGAGCTTTCGTGTCATTGATGCGGAAGCAGTTCAGTTCATAGCGTGCGAGTAAGCTGTGAGATTTGTGAGAGAAAATCGCCAAATGGCTAATAAAAAGTTGTACCGTGAGGATGTGTTGCAAATGTTATTCGCCGATTCTGACTCTGAAGGGGAATATTTGCCTTTTGGAAATGACGATCGGTCGTCTAATAATCGCGCTTCTCCCGGTACATCTTTGCAGCGCAATGGTGCCGCCGTAAAAGGCGAGAGTGTTCACGAAGCACAAACAAGATATCATTTCGACCCTTTGCAGAAAGGGGATGGGGGTGGCAGGGCAATATCTATTATTTCCTGAATATTGTGACATTCAAGAGGGCCGCCCCTGATGACGTCATAATATGCTAATTAGATTAGTATATTAACACCCCACATAAACTTTCGGTCATGCCCAACATTTTTCTAATTTACAGTAGATCTCTATCTTTAAGCCCTTTCAAGCCACAAGCTTTTGAAATCTTGATGTCAAAATCCTGCATTTTTCCAAAAAACCCTGGCGCCTAAAGGGTTAACTGTCACCCCCCATTTTTTTTAAATAGGCATTAAAGTGCACTATCCAAACTTAAATTGAACACTTTGGAATACAGATCTAAGGTTGGTCTCTTTTTAAAGAAGAAAATCAGCAGATTATTGCAAAAGTTTTTTTCAAAAAAATTAAAGTATCAAAAAGTGATAGAAGTTTAAATTTACTGTAAAGAAAATGCGCTATACTAATTTTATTTTATATATAGTAAATATTTTACATAACAGGTTTTACTCAAATTGGTATACAATTAAAGCCTTGTCTAAATAAGTTATGTTCCAAATTTGAAGTTTTTTTTTTTATTTAGGGTGTTATACCACAAACAGCCACCAGGTGCCATCCAAACTCCATTGAATTTTTTAATGCATTTTTCTGTCACAAATGTCTAGATTTCTCTGTCAATATTACTTCTATCTCAAAATAACCACCAAATATGGAATCCTGAGACTCAGACCTTTCCAAT
>NW_015661912.1:24157-25389 GCF_001515625.1 Sinocyclocheilus rhinocerous | reverse complement strand
TGTCAAGATTATAAAAAGTTTTGATTGTAAAATACCGTAATACATTTTGTAATATGACACTTGACACCGCCCACTAAGGGGGAGGAGACCGCCAAAAGATTTTAAAGTACAATTTTCATGGTAACGCAATGTCCGATTTCAAAATGCTTTTCACAGGATGAATCTTGGGCTTCTAAGCTTTCAAATGATATATAATTTATGATGATTACTAAAAGATTTGATTAAGAAAAAGGACAAAAAAAAACAAAAAAAAAAGAGCGGCAAGAGTCCCACAGGTGGGACGGTGACAGTTAAAGGGTTAAAGTAGGGCTGTCAATTTAACGTGTTGTAATAATTAATGCATTAAATGCAGCGCCCCGTCCAGACCTGTCCGTCATCTTCCACTGATGCAGTGTCTGATGAACATGAGGAGTCTATTAGAATGCAGTTAAATTAGCCTAAAATTCAAGATATGAATTTTTCTCCAATATCTGCATGAACGCAAATGTGATTTTATACAGCAATTCAATAAACAAGAAGTTAATACGGATGGAGATTTACTGCTGATCACAGAACCGTGCTTCACTGAAAGATACGCATGACAAATCGCAGCTCCTGCCTAATCACGATTTATCGCCTTTGCGATTTAATTTAATAAACAAAATTCGCATTTATAAGCATTCAAAGCTTGCAGTTCGTCACTTCCGCCAAAATGGCTCAACGATTTTTTGACGTCACAACTATAAATAGACGCTGAAGCTGCGGCTGAGATCGGTCGCTTGTTCACAGTGTAGTATTTCCTGTACAGTGAATGGCTCGAAGTGCACAATGTAGGTGATAGGGAACGATTCAGACAGTGTAAATATGCTTTAGATTGGTGCAAATGAGGTCTGGTTTCACGTTGTTTTACACGAACCGCGGCAGCGCGCAGTCAGATCCGGACTTTGGATCCGGTCCAGAGACGCGATCACACGGAGCGGATCATATGCGCGAGTCGGCATATATTAAAAGCTTTTACAACTACACAGCCTCAGCATGATTGCAGTTGAAATTACGTCACCACATAGAATAACGCTGCGTGTTTCAAGGCACTTCAGGGGACCTTTAAAGGAGTAGTTCACTTTCAGAATGAAAAGACGACATTTTGAAAATTGTTAGTATCCGAACAGTTGATGGAGGCCTCAGCCACAGGAGGCCTTTATTCACCCCCTGGAGCCGTGTGAGACACTTTTTATTATGGATGGATGCGCTTT
>NW_015661912.1:19308-21229 GCF_001515625.1 Sinocyclocheilus rhinocerous | reverse complement strand
GTCACTTGTTCACAGTGTAGTATTTCCTGTACGGTAGGTGATAGGGAACAATTCAGACAGTGTAAATATGCTTTAGATTGGGGAAAATGAGGTCTGGTTTCACGCGAACCGCGGCAGCGCACACAGTCTGATCTGGACTTTGGCGCCGGTCCAGAGACGCGATCACACGGAGCGGATCATATGCGCGAGTCGGCATATATTAAAAGCTTTTACAACTACACAGCCTCAGCATGATTGTGATCACTATTTTGTTTTACTAAGAGTTTCATATTGAATCTAGGGGGTAATCTATTAGACTGTGGCTGTCAAATGCGGCTTTACCGAGCTCAACGGCTCTGGCCCGAGCAGATATAAACAAAACGCTATTGGCTACTTTAAAAAGGGGGCGGGGCTGCTCGATATGTCCAGCCCTCTCTTCCTGTTTCAGTTGAAATTACGTCACCACATAGAATAACGCTGCGTGTTTCAAGGCACTTCAGGGGACCTTTAAAGGAGTAGTTCACTTTCAGAATGAAAAGACGACATTTTGAAAATTGTTAGTATCCGAACAGTTGATGGAGGCCTCAGCCACAGGAGGCCTTTATTCACCCCCTGGAGCCGTGTGAGACACTTTTTATTATGGATGGATGCGCTTTATTGGACTTCTTTTGGACTATTGAAAAATAACACCCATCCACTGCCATTATGAAGCTTGGAAGAGCCAGGACATTTTTAAATATAACTCTGATTGTATTCGTCTGAAAGAAGTCATATACACCTAGGATGGCTTGAGGGTGAATAAATCATAGCCTAATTAAAATTTTTTTTGGGTGAACTGTCCCTTTAAGCTTGAAAAACCCGAACCTTTACAGTGGACCGCAATGGCTCCGTCAGCATTCTCGCAGATGTTCAGGAACTTGGTGACGATGGCGTCGTTGGGCGTACTGCCGTCTACAAAGAACAGGTCGTGGTGCTTGAAGCCCATGACCGTAAAACGCTTGGCGTCGTACATTTTCTTGTTGAGCCGGATGATGGTGGTGATGTTATGCTTCCTGAAGTAGGGGAAATACGCTTCAGGGGCATGAAGAGGGTATCCTGATGGGGAAAAAAAGTATATATGTTTCCAGTTTTTATTTTAAACCATTAGAATAATGGGTGATCAAGCCAATCCATACGCACCATTCTCAATTTTGCTATTTGGATGAGGGCCGCTGAAAGCCAAAAACTTTTCTGGAATTATCCAGTTGAAATCTCCATTTTCTGCCCGCTGGAAAAAATAATAAAGCAGCATCATCAGTCAGAGTGTGGCTAAACTCTTTAATAGTGATCGACCGATATTGATATTTTATAACCGATACCAATTATTTGCATGTTTGTGTGCCCGATAATCGATATGCAGAACCGATATTTATTTACTGTTAATGACTGAGTGAAGTAAGTCCATACTTCACTTTGGTTTTTCCTCCTTTCAGTCATCTTAAAAAAAGTGTTGAAAATTAGCAGTCTTTCATGTTCAATTTAATCTTCACATTACAACAATAAAAAACATTTTATTTAAAGCATCAGCAGCAACAATATTATTAATAATAAGCAAAATGAATGTAGAAGGTATAATGTTTTCAAATGGAGAAAATAAATAAAGGAAAGGATTCATATCAACTTCATTTTAAACTACAGTTTTAGTAGGTTTATAAGATGTTTAATAGGCTAAAGAGTGAAGAATAATTCACTGGATAATATTCTCTGGAATATTGAAATCTAACAAACAAAACCGTATTTTATTGTATTTCTCAACTGGCATGTTATATCAGAATTAATAATAATGTTTTTGTCGTTCTAGATTATGAAATGCCTGCTGACAGCGCAGTTTATCTATGCATTTACACAGAACTATATTCAAACTGCGATCGCTCGTGGAGATAATAAATAATTAATTTCCATA
>NW_015661912.1:14207-17479 GCF_001515625.1 Sinocyclocheilus rhinocerous | reverse complement strand
AAAATATCGGTAAATCGATATATCGGTCGATCTCTACTCTTTAAGCTTTATTCTTCTACATCAGTAGAAACTCACCTCATAATGTTCATATTCCTCCACATTAAACTTTGAGAAATCCAGCCAGCCGAACTGGAGAGCCTGAAACACATAACATGCGATCATCAGGAACAGCGGATCAGCAAACACGCCTGATGAAGCTTCAGAGAGACTCTGGATTACCTTGTGAACGGCCCGTAGACAGTCAAGGATATTCAGATTGTACATGCAAGCTCCAAAAGATGCATCTCTGTTGAATGCAATGAAAAATTAAGTCAAAGATGAACAGAAACCTAGAAATTAACCAAAAGAAATAAGATTCACGGTTACTACTGATTTAAATACATTTAGTATTTTCTCTGTGGACAGAAAAACTTGATATCTCATGAAATGCATGTTCTTAAATAACGAAGGGGATAAATTTTAATTACCGAAAAGGAAGATAAGATCCATTTTGAGAGACCAGAAGGCTGTATGCTTCTTCTGGTGTTTTCTGTAGATGCATTACCTAAAAGAGGACAAAAGTGACTTTTCCACATCTAAATATCAAAATAAACTACAAGCAATGTTTTCCTTGCATATACATGCTAAACCATTAGAAAAATGAAGAATATTTCATCAGGTTGCACTTTCATGAAAGTGAAGTCTTTAGGCTAAATGAACAGTAAATATAAAGCTGGACTGGGAAACTTACAGCATAAGAGCCGATCAAATTCGCAGCATTGGCTTGTTTCTTTCGGTCACCACAGGTATAAAACACAATTGTCTTCTTTGCAAGAGCACAAGACTGTTGAATTAGAAGAGCACAAATTTAAAAGCATTTCAATACAATTACAACAACACTTGCATGCTTGCATACAAAGACTGTGTTTAATGTGCCGGCATAATGAAGCGTCATTACCTTCAGCTTCTTGTTGAGTTTGCAACAGAAGCGATAAAACATGGCCAGGTTGAGCGGGCCAAAGTCTGCATAGAAGCTGTTCAAATATAAAAATCAAAGAGGTCATTGATAAAGGTCTGGTGCAATCCATAGAAACCATATGTACATTTAAAAGGCTGTTCTACGGGGGGAAAAACACAATATTGAATCTTTTAGACAAAATGTGCATGCATGTTTTATCATATTTGATCCCTCAAAAGATCCTGAGGATCAGATTTGAGACTCTAAAAAATTATTGATGGAGAATCAAGCAAAGCTGAGCTGCTTCAGTCCAGTAAGTGTTCATCTGGAGATATTACTGCAGTTATCCTGACGCTTACTTGATAAAAATCAGTCAAGATTTGACACGAGAAGCTCCAGCTGAAGCTGGACGCTTGTACAATTACACTAAAAGAGTCTAAACTATCAATCAGAGACAGAAGGCATGGAGTAGATTGAGTGTGACAGCTAACTTTCGATCATTTAAAGACCTTTCATGTATCAAATACGACACTTTATAGAGTTTATTGAATTATACTGTCCCTAATCATGAGCCATTCGACAGTATTTTAGAAGTAATGCATAATGGCACTCTCACTTCTCATAGGAAAGCTCTTCATCGATGCAGAAACAGTGTCTGTCAGGACTGCCCTTCACCTTCTGATGAAGAAGAGCAAAATACAGCTGATCTGAAAAACACAAGAAGTCAAACTATAAGGCAATCTCCCACAATCTGCAGTCTGTGAATGTAAACACATATGAGTGCATGTATTGGTTTGAATCCGCGTACCGGAAGTGAGTTCTCAGACAAACCCTATGTGCATGATTAAGAAAAAAACACAAAAAATATGAGCCTCACCTTTAATGAACTCGACGCAGTTTGACAGAGCACACGTTTCTACTGTAACGTTGTTCCGGAGCATTATTTAATCTCGGATTAGTTTAATAATAATAAAGCCAAAACACATTCACCCAAAACGGTCTAATTTAGGTCGAGACTTCAAGAAATTATGCAGCGAATTTAAAAGAATGTAAAATATCAAATTTGTACGTCTCGAACCGGTTTTACGCAATAAAACCTGCATTAAAAATAATTAAATTAGAACTATGAAATAAAATAACGCCACACGACGCGAGCGATCTCCCTCTCGCCTGAAGTCCGAATAAAGTTCAGTTTAAAATCCAACGCAACGTTAAACCGTTTCCCGGCGCCTGATTGGCTCACAGCCACACCGTTAACACGTCAATCACATGAAGCTCCTCCCTCCAGAATTTAAATTGAGCAGCAGGCAGTATTCGACTCTAATTGGCACGCTGCCCAAGCCGTTGCTAGGAGAGGAGAGCCGATTGGCCAATAGAATCTCACGTCACTCTGACTGAACGCTTTGATCCGCTATTACACACATTTCGCGGTGAGCGAACAGAACGAAGCAGCTCGTTCCGTCTCTAACGTTACACAGACACCATTAGAGAGTCATCCTGACATATAATCAACGCTAATCGATACATAAACAGCACTTAGTTTGTGATCTCATGTTTCGTGTTAAAACGACCATCCCGTGCTGTAAACCGCCAAACAAACCCCTGACAGGATTTGTACGACAGGACTTGACGACCGGTTTAACCCTTTGAGGCAGTTCCGGCAGCGTCTGTAGTTTGTTTACCTGTGATACGAAGGTAAATATCGCTCTTGGACTCCGTCTGCTCCCTCAGAGACGCGCGGAGTCTTTTCCTCGACTCGCTCCGTCGCTCGCTCTTGCGCTTCATGCCTCCCTACGCGTGAAAAGATGGCGTTTCAAACGCGAACGCGCGATGGAACAAGCATTTGCGCTTTGGTTTGCGTAGTCCGGCTCCTAACGGCTCCATGCGCTGCAGACCAAAGTATATTTGCAGCCAGTTGTCCTGCCAGTGACGTAGGGAAGGCAAGTTTGTTCTAAAAGCCTTGCGAGTGACGTCACTGCGCCACCATCCCTCTGCCCAACATCCGGGCACCGACGAGGTTTTTTCTGACGACTTTGGCCTCGTTTACACTGCAGGTCATTATGGAAGGATATTCCGGACTATTTTCAAAGGGAATTGCAAATTGTATTTTCAATTGCGTTTTCCATATGTGGACGCATAAATTGTGACAATCCAAATGCAATTGCAAATCCAAATTTTCGCTTTCGCGAACGCACAGTGACTGCCAAATTTCAAATTAAAAAGCAAAGTCCATTTGCAACTGTATTTCCCATGTTTTAGGAGTTATGAGCCTGTCATATTTAAATAGCAATATTAATTACCACGTCTGCTTTTTCACTCTAGCTGCGTCGCACAT
>NW_015661912.1:0-6533 GCF_001515625.1 Sinocyclocheilus rhinocerous | reverse complement strand
AAAGACACACAAATGTTTGTCTAGAGTAATTTTTGCTTATTAGTATGGTTGAACTGGATCATCGAAGGTCAGAAGCAAAGACATTGGTTAATAGAATGGGATTAAATACATAAAGGATATTTGTGTTGTTTAACATTTAATTATTGCAGATTTGCGTCATATTCTGAGTTGCATTATTTTTATTCATTTTGAGGAATACTGAATCTGTGTTTTTGTTTTTTGTGAGTGAGATGAATTAATGCATATTCATATTTATTTTAGAACTACAGTAACATCTTCTGATTTCTCTCAATATGGGGACAGGAGAGCCGTCACTCAATAAATTGGGAAAAAAAAGTAACTTGAGTCACTTATTTGAAAAAGTAACTCAGATATTCTCTTGTAAATTAAAAAGTAATGCGTTACTTTAGTAGTTACTTGAAAAAAGTAATCTGATTACGTAACTCGCGTTACTTGTAATGCGTTACCCCCAACACTGCACATCAGATGTTTTTCCCCAACAGTTCCCCAAGCGTTCACTTAAGACAGAACAGGTTATGTTTGCGTGAATACTGAAATACTGTAATTCTGTATATGTGTGTATGTTTATCGTGGTCGTTAATGATTTTTAAGTCAGTTAATAAGTTGAAACGACTTTCACAGTCAATTTGATTCAACTTAACTCTTGCTTATAATGCCATTGTAATAAGGCTTCGGCTACTTTTTCAATTAATATACAAATTAATAAAATTAATTAATTAATTTATTTATTTTAAACACCGCACACCCAGCCCCCCCATTTTATCTCGGGCTACACGACAGGGGGTGCTGTAGCACCCCTACTTCCCGCGGTATTGCCTGTTATTACTCAAATCTACGATAATGCTAATAATGCTAAAGAGCTAACCTTAACTGGACATTCCACAAGGCAATTTCAAAAATTAAAAACGCCAACAAAGCAACTACTTTATTAACGTTAATGTTACGTGACGTTCAACAACGAGGCTTCGAAGCTTGTATAAAAAATCCCCGAAAAATTTCTCAGTGAAGCACTGTACCGGAGCCAGTGTTGCCAACTAATTTTCAGAGAAAGTTGCTAAAGGAAGGTCGATTTGTTGCTAAAAGTTGCTAAATGACGTTGTGATGTCATTGCGCAATGACGTCATTGCGTAATCACGACGCAAAATTGTCACATCATCAAATCTCAGCAAAAATTATATTTTATATATGTTAATTTAGATTTGTTTGTAAAATAATATGCATGATATAATATTAAATTATAAATAACTGTATTTTTAAATACATTGAATTATTGAAAACGTACACATTTTTTAATGATTTCAATTTAAGTTTTTTTGATAGCTAGTAAACTAGTAATTCTACACATTCTATATATGCCTACAGCCTTGCCTATTTTTTCCACAAATTTATTCACAGACTCATTTATTCATATTGTGTAATACAGTATGGCATGGACTTATTTATATAGACTTCATATTCTCTTTGCTTTATACAGGTGTTCATAGCACAAACTAATTTAGTTTGAATTTAGTTAATTTAGTTAGGCCAATCAGGGTTGCTCCTTCTGTGATCACCAAACTGAAGATTTGTCTCATCTCTTTTGGTATTGTGATTATACCAAGAATCTCTGGAAAAACATATTGAGTGTTTTTCTTGGCATAATTCCTGATATCTCTTTGAAATATGAAAATGTTATTCTAGGATATACACATGAGAGTGGTCAGATGTTTTTTTATTTATTCAACCTTATTTTGTTCTTGGCAAAATATTTTATACATAAATGTAAATTTAGCAAACGTAAGCCTTTCTATAGAAATTTTCTTGAAGATTTAAAACTCTATATGTGTTTGATTTCTGACTCTACTAATAACGCCCCATTCACACGGCGTCAGCGTTTTAACGCTTGACGGAGGACGTTTCTGAAGCTTGGTGCTGACGCGACCGTCATAGTGACAACAGCCAATCACATTAGTCTTCTGGTGTTGCATGAACCCGATTGGCTAGCGTCTGCGCTAGGGTATTTACATAAGGTCATCTGATTGGCTGACGCCTGCATTGGCGCTTGAAAAGTTGAAAAGTTTTAAACTTCTGACGCGAGCAACGGACCCAACGCGACGCGACGGACCCACAATTCATTTCGCAAACGCTTGACGTCACTCCATTCAAAGTAAAGAGATGCGTTGACGCTGACGCCCCGTGTGAATGGGGCGTAAGAAAGCTGTAAAAACTGTGAATCTGTTCAAAAGATACATTATTGGCTTGCTCCCTGGCATTTGATTTCATGTCATTTTGTTATTAATAAAAAAAATAATAAAAAAAAATCTGGGCACCGACAAGATGATACACTTAATAAAAAATCCCCTCATTTTTGGAAGCAATGAAAGGATACTCTCCCCTAGAGGAAAATTCTTTTGGAATGCAAAAATTTCTGATATTAATTGGAAAGCGGCCTGGTCAAATCCTTAGACCAGTTTGGAGTAGACGTCACAGTTACGTCACATGCAGCTGCGCGCGCATTGTGGTGGAAGAAAAACACTGGGAGCAAGAAACGGGTAAAATCCTTAGAATAATAGAAAAAATTTATTGTTGTGCTTTTGAATGTCAGAATCGGAATACAAGTCATTTTTATAGAATCGGTCTTTGTCAGTCACATGCGTTTATTATGTGTGACGTCACTGAGGCGCCATTTTGAAGGTATCGTTGCATAATACTAGTGAGACAACTTTGGGACAAACACAGAGACTGGGACAAACCCCGACTGCCGCAGGATTTGCTACAAGCCTGGAGGGATTGGGAAGGAGAGTTAAAATTCCTGCAGGGGATCACCTTCCCCCGAGCATACGTACCCTCCTGCCATGGATGAGAGAAGAATTACTCATGAGATACATGGGTTCTGCGATGCCTCGGAACAATCCTATGGAGCTGCCACTTACCTGAGGACAGTTGACACTCAGGGTCAGCGTTATCTCTCCTTCATTGTAGCCCGTTCAAGAATGGCACCTAAACGACTGCACTCAATGCCCAGACTGGAGCTCTGTGCTGCCCTCACAGGAGCCCAACTCAGTAGATTGCTAGAACGAGAGCTTACCCTGCCAATCAGCCAAACTACCCTCTGGACCGATTCAACCACGGTCTTGTCCTGGTTGCACTCCGAGTCCTGTCGATTTAAGGTTTTCTTTGGCCCTCGAGTGGCAGAAATTCAGGAGCTCACTGATCGACTTTCATGGCGATATGTTGACTCAGCGAAAAATCCTGCGGATGACCTCACCAGAGGTAAGATTTTATATTTTAAATACAGTCCTTCTTTAATCTCACTAACAAGCAGTATTTTATTTATTTATTTTTTTAGCGATGTGCTATAAGTGCCACACCGGAGCACCACCCGAATCTTCTCCCATTTCTACCAGTAATGCTTGATTCAACTTCCTGCGTCTGCTACTGGGGTGTAGGTTGCTAGGTTGAGGTCACAAATGGGTTGAAATTGTATGATATGTCGATTGTGTGCGTAAGATGCATTTCATACAAGATCTGGCAACTGGACAACCTTAGAATAATATATTGATGTGATTATTCATATAACGAGATTTGAGCAATTCAAATTACTGGAAGACTCTCGGGAAGAGCCGGAGTATTGAACAGCAGCCCATCACCGTCTCAGATTTCGGAGACACGAGAATCAGTAGGCTACTTTTCGGGTTAAAAAGGATAACAGAGAACGGTTTAATACACTTGAATTAACATGTTCCTTTTAAATGTTATAGTTTTATTTCTAAAATGCTTGATAAACGAGTTTAAATGCATGTAATATTGAAAAATATGTTGTATTCGATTTGTCTTATATTTTTGTACATGGGCGATTTCGCTTATTAATCACCTTTTGCTTATTACTGTTGCATAGTAATTCTCTCTATCTCTCTCTGTGTGTGTGTGTTTTAAATTTCCAATTTATTTTTGGTTCATTTTAAGCCAGCAATAGTAATTTTCAAACAACCCAGCGTGTTAACACAAACCAGCTGGGTTTGTCCATATTTGACCCAGTGCTGGGTTGCCAAAATAACCCAAATTGGGTTGTTTTTAAGCATTTTTTTGAGTGCAGTTACACCAAAAGAGTATATGCTGTCGTATTTGACGCCATACCCCAGCAAGTTATACATTTTGTAAAAGCTTATGGAAGTGATTCTTCTGAGGCAGTATATGTTAAAGACAGCATGTTCCTAGGAGACGTTGATATTCTTAAACACAGTTGTACTAATAAATATAGGAATATTACAACAGGTGATACAGGTCAAAAGCTAATTGTGGACCAGTGTATTTAGAAATATAAATTGACATAAAGCTTGGCGTGTTTGAGAAATATAGGCTACTGTTTAAACAATAAAGTAAAAGAGGCGGTATTTAAAATGTTACATGGTATATGCAGCTAAAAGTGTGTTAGAGAGATTTAATCTGGATATTGATTATTCTTGTGATTCATTTTTTATTTATTTATTTTTATTTATTTTTTGCTCAATGGAAAAGGAGGTTATATTGTCCATCTATTTTGTAATTGTGTCTACACAAGGATTTTTGGGTGGATATGGAAAATGTAATTAGAAGGAAAACAAAGTTAAATAATGTATTATTCCAATGAAAGTAATAATATTAACTTTTTTTATTACTTTTCTTGTACATCTTTTTTTATTATTTTGGGAAAATTTCACATACATAAGAAGGTGGTCAGGGTCCAAGCCAAATTTCATCCATTTTCTTAAGGAGACGTAAGGACTACTGCACCAGTTTGGAGAACATTGTTCATAAAAAAGCAAACAAGACCTGTAATATTTTCCACAAATTTGTTGATTAATGAATAAATCATTTGTACACTCTTGTGCATTACTGTTGTATATATTGTTCTGGTTAATAAAAAAAAAGAAGAACTGGCACGCACTGCCGTGTTTTAGAGTGATTATGCACGAGAATAATGCTTGAGAAGCTGCTATAAAGACATGAGACGAGAGCACAGCATTCAAGATGTCGAGTAGCGCATTTTCATTGAAATACAATGGAAAAGTACAGCAGTGGAATGAAAAAATGCGTTCTGAGTGAATGACCCTACTAAAAGCTAAATAGCAAATGCAGATTATTGAATAAAACAAAATCGCATAGCCACCAAATTCGAAAATCTGACATCCATGAAATAAATATGTCTTAGGCAGCAGTTTTACCAAAAATACAGACAAGTGATACCACCACAACCACCAGAAATACTTAATTGTGTCTGCTTTACAATGAAACACAAGCTCATTGGAACCGATTTCCTGATATAATACATTCATTACGACCCATTTAACATATGCATCATTAGAACAACTTGAACAGCAACAATAACAACACAGCAAAACAATTAACTAACTACGAAAATTATTTCACCATCGCTTACCGTAATTTCGAGATGACAGCACGTGACGTATTCGGAGCTGTTCACGTCCTCAGACTCGGAATTATGCTTTTCTATGGCAAGTACACTATCAATGCCTAAACAGAGCCTGCGGTGGTCAGGTGGTACAGCAGTCACGTGGTACAAGTCGTAGCTCTCGGAAAACTCCCAGTTCACGAGTTCTACGAGGACGTGAACTGTTTTTACAAGCTGGAATCTCATAATTCCGGGAATTCCGGCATGGCGTGAACGCACCTTTGTAACAATTAAAATGGGACTTTGTGAAAGGACTGCCCTAAAGTGTTGCTATAGTAGCATCATATTAATGCTAGAAAGCTTATGCATTTGGCAACTATTTCATAATTAAAATCCCCCCCTTTAGGGTAAGGGTAGGTGTGGACGGGTAGGTATGGACATTTAAAAAATCCTCAAACCACACGAATATGATACTGGTTGGTAACACAATCTGATAGGTGGCATTTTTCGCTATAGATTTGTGCTACCTATCTTTTTAATGGGAGGTAGCACATTCTGAAGCCGGGCTCACACTACAGGAGTTTTAAAATCCTAACTGATTATGAAATCTGGTTGCAGCACACACATAAGGAGAATCTTTGCAGATTATCTTCCCTCAAATCCAGGACAAACAAGGATTTTTCAAACACTGCTGCTCTGTGTTAAACCTGGCTGAATGACGCCATTCCGGACAGCGCGCTACATCTGCCCGGCTTTCAGCTGTTTAGAGCAGACCGCGACGCAGAATCAACGGGGAAATCGCACGATGGCGGGACATGTTTTTACATCCACGAAAGGTGGTGTACAGATGTTAAAGAACATGTGTTGTCCAGATCTAGAAGCGCTCTTCATTAACTGCAAGCCGTTCTATTTGCCGCGGGAGTTTTGCTCGTTCATTCTCGTGAGTGTTTACATTCCTCCGCAAGCGCACGTGAGCTCAGCTTTACAGAAACTCGCTGATCAGATCACAGACACAGAACAACAACACCCAGACTCTGTTATAATCATTCTTGGGGACTTTAATAAAGCAAATCTTTCCCGTGAACTGCCAAAACACAGACAGCATGTTACATGTCCCACCAGAGACGGTAATATATTGGCT
>NW_015661911.1:0-1207 GCF_001515625.1 Sinocyclocheilus rhinocerous | reverse complement strand
GGTGAGACTTGTGTCTTTAGCTGGAATTAGTTTCTAGACTCTAAATGTTTCTTCTGAAAAATGTGCCAAATCTGCAGCACATATTCCCAATAGTGTGCACTCTACCAAGTTCAGATGTTTAGCAAAAGTACAGCAAAACCGATTGTTGGTGGATTTTTAGAGCTCATGAAAGTATAAGGTGAGGAGAGACTGACTTATCAAGCCCCCTTCACTGAACATACTGTAGCCTATATTTAGGCTGATGTTAAAATCACATTATTAAAATACTTAAGACACTTTTAAGGGGTGAAGGAACAAACAAATATCAATACACAGAATGTGATATTGTCTCTGTGCCATAGTCTTAGGTGAGAACTCATACAGCGGTCTTGTTTACTTAAATGATATGACAAACAATACAAACAATCCCCACAGACATACTGTACATTATATGGCCTTCATACAGCTACAAGATCATAAGATCATTCATCCCTTATCGACACTAGTTGTTGGGCTGAGTGAGCATGGACATGTCATTGGGGTTATGAAGTGGCGTCCTCTTTCAAAGGTTCTGTCCAGTTTATATGGGTATGTATGTGTGAAAATCACTTTTAACAAGTTTCAAACATAATAATTCATTACATTTATATAGCGCTTTTTTTCTGCTTTTCTAAGCGCACTACATTGTGAGGGGGTATCTCCTCGTCCACCACCAGTGTGCAGCATCAACCTGGATGATGTGACAGCAGCCATAGTGCGCCAGAATGCCCACCACACACCAGCTTATTGGTAGATAATCAGTAGATATGGGGATTGTTAGGAGGCCATGCTGGTCAGAGGCCAATGGGTGAATTTGGCCAGGATGCCGAGGTCACACCTCTACTCTTTTTTTCGAAAGACATCCTGGGATTTTTAATGACCACAGAAAGTCAGGACCTTGGTTTAACGTCTCATCCGAAGGACGGTGTTTTTTGACAATATAGTGTCCCCGTCACTATAATGGGGGATTAGGACCCACACAGAACACAGGGTGAGCACCCCCTGCTGGCCTCACTAACACCTCTTCCAGCAGCAACCTAGTTTCCCAAGGAGGTCTCCCATCCAAGTACTGTCCAGGCTCAACCCTGCTTAGCTTCAGTGGGCAACCAGTCTTGGGCTGCAGGGCGATATGCCATTGACACCATCAAACATGTTGTAGATGGAATTAAGAACCTTGCCAGTGTACTTT
>NW_015661910.1:0-2905 GCF_001515625.1 Sinocyclocheilus rhinocerous | reverse complement strand
ACTGTAATTTACAAACAAGAAAATTTGAATGTAAACCAGTAAATTAAATTAAGTAAAGTAAATTAACCAGTTTTGTACCTTTAACATACTGACAACCAGCATAATGTCACAAGTAGCTTCGCCACAAGCAGAAGTATATACTAATATATAGACGGTGCACAGAGTCATTCATGCAAACACAAAACACCATCATGGTAACACACATGATACTTAAATAATGCATTAAACTTTCATTAAACAACAGAAGATGTAACATAAAGCCCAAATATACATAACTAATAACAAAAACTATTAAAAAACATGATTATTTAAACAAAATACTTTCAAATGTGGAGTGTCATGCAGGGAATTCTGGGAATATCAGTTTACAGTTTTTGACTGTAAATTATACATTGATTTGTTATTTTTTCTTCTAAAAACTGTAAAATTAACAGCATTTTACTGTAAAATATGAAATATCTGGTTAGATATTTTACAGTTTTTCCCTGTATATACTACGGGAACTTACTGTTAACCTATTAACAGTTTTTTTCCGTAGCGTTTTTACAAAATGTTACAGTTAAAATTACACTTATTTTTTACAGTGCAGTGATCAGCCACCTGCTGTAAATTATATTTTAAATGTGGTTTTCTTTTAACATTAATGAATAATGCTTAATAGTTGACCAAAAAAGACAAGAGTTATTTAGTTAAAAATGTGCCAGTATTTTTTTTTAAATTTATTTATTTAAAAAAAATTTTCATGAGAAAAATAATGTACTGGTCTAAAATATGCAAACTAAGAAAGAATCATACTTTAACAGTGCATTATTCTAGGTCATTGTTAATTTGTACATATACATTTTTAACATGTCAATTTGTATAAATGAACATTAATGTATTATGATGAAAAAGATTCATTTAAAAGTGAACAATATTATGTTTAATTAATATTAACTTAGGTCGATGAATGTTTTAAAATAATTTTGTTAATTATCATGATTAACATAATGGTAACAAACTGAACCACATTATAAAGCATTGCCAATGCCCCCCGCCCTTTGTTCAGAGGTCCGGCTGGTTGAAGGTTCTCGCTGCTCTGGGAGGTTAGAGATACTTCATGATCAGATGTGGATGTCAGCTGCTTTTGGCAAAGGAGACGCTCAGATGTGGACACAAGAGATTCAGTGCAGAGGAAATGAGTCTCAAATGTATTTCTGCCCACATCAGTCTTCAAGCAAAAACAACTGTTCACATGACCGTGATGTCGAAGTGATGTGTTCTGGTTGAGTATAAATATTTCCTATATATTTGCAGTATATATATATGAGCAATATCACACTCGTAGATGTGAGATATGGCTGTATATTAGCACGGCTGTGATTTGGCCGTAGGTAATCACAACGTGCCGATATACAGCCATATCTCATGTCTATGAGTGTGATAATGCGTTTATACAACAGTTCGATGGCGCGAGTGTGTAAATACATTAGGAACAACAACAGAGTTTCTTTAAAAACCCTCTTTTGTGCAGAACTACTTCTTTCTGCCACGAATTCAAATATCAGTTTGACAGTTAACAGCTGAGCCCAAGCCTTTGTTATTCGAAAACGCCACTTTAGAACTAGTAAGGAAGGAACGTTGAGTTGCTTCATTAAAAGCTTATTGTATTACTGTATTAAAAGCTATTAAAATATTATGTGGAGTATTATTAGAGAGATGGACTGAACAAGTGTGATTACCTGCATCTGATACAGCATTCATTCTTCAGATCAATCTCATATTCACAATAAAGCATTAGTTTGAATATCCACTGAGAAAAGCGTTGTCTTTGTCGTAACGTTACTATCCTTTCATCTGTTATGGGTGATTTCCAATGACAGCACTGCTCAGTGCATTTGTAGGCTGCATCAAGTTGTTGTTGAAAGTAAAAATAATTTCCTTTAACAACAGCATTTATTTTTCAATATAAAAGTCTTGACTTGTAAAAGCAGTCTCTTGTCGCCATCTAATGGCAGAACAGTAGGCGCGTTTCCATTACCCTTCAAATTGCGCAAATTGAAATTGAGAATACGCCTAATGGTAACGCGTAAATTTCGCAAAAATGCCCATATATCGCAAAAAAGTTTTTACGCTCGCATGAGGTGGTTTTTCATACGCCTCCTTTGAATAAATATAGCCAAAATCCGTTGCCATGACTTATCGCGAGAGGCAAAAGGTTAAGTTTTAGTTGCATAACATTGGTTAATGGAAACGCCGTAATTTCGCAATACTTTTTTATCGACATTTATAAAATATAGCCAAAGTTTTGCACAAATCTGTAATGGAAATGTGCCTAGTGTAACTAAAATCACGAACACACACGCCGTTTCTCAATACTAAACACTATTATTAAATACTACTATTATTTAAATAAAATATGATTTATTGAATAATATTTAATGAACAACAACAACAGCCATCATAAAAGTTGCTTGGCAATTCAGTCGAAAGTACAAACACAGCACTCTGATATACAGCATTGAAGTTAGCTATATAAAGTATAACCTGATGAGATTTTGACCTCAGCCAAAACTATTTGCTCTGGAACAAATAATAGAATAATGATACCAAAGACTGCCAGTTAGATTTACCCAAAACGAATTATATCTCATGTTTAATGCATATAGAGACATCAGAGCCAGCGGTAAATTACAGAAGATCTGGCCGAGGTGAGGCGCTCTCCAGGGGTTTAGGAGCGCTGAACATCCACTGACGTCCTGGAGCTCACATCTCCGAAAATGTTAAAGCAAATTTTCAAATAGACATTATCTGCATTAACAAACCACATTTTTGAAGTCCAAACAAGTACATTCTTACCTAAAAAAAACTGTTAAAACTACGTTCCGTGACACAAAACAGTATTATTTAAAAAATTTATTGGATT
>NW_015661909.1:66500-69621 GCF_001515625.1 Sinocyclocheilus rhinocerous | reverse complement strand
GCAGGTGGAGGTGGAGTTACGAGGGTCCCGGGCCTCCAGCTTCATTCCCACCTTGAAGTCGTTGGAGGGAGGAATCCGAGACTGCAGAACAAACACTCCGTATTAACATACTATGAATTATTTTGATAGGTTTGCATTTGAATTATTATTTATTATAAAATAATAATCTGAAAAATATACACTACAAGTCAAAAGTTTTTGAACAGTAAGATCTTTAATGTTCTTCTGCTCACCAAGCCTGCATTTATTTGATCCAAAATACAGCAGAAATCATTATAATATGCTGATTTGCTGCTCAAGAAACATTTATTGATATTATTGTTGAAAACAGCTGAGTAGAATTTTTTCTTTGATGAATATAAAGTTCAGAAGAACAGCATTTATCTGAAATAGAAATCTTTTGTAACATTATAAACGTCTTTATCATCACTTTTGATCAATTTAAAGCATCCTTGCTAAATAAAAGTATTAATTAAAAAATATATAAATAAATAAAATATTAATATATATATACTGACTCCAAGCTTTTGAATGGAATAGTGTATAATGTTACAAAAGATTTTTATTTCAGATAAATGCTGATCTTTGGATCTTTCTATTCATCAAAGAATCCTGAAAAAAATGCACTCAACTATTTTAATATAATGATAATAATGATAATAATAATAAAAAAATGTTTCTCGAGCAGCAAATCAGCATATTAGAATGATTTCTGAAGATCATGTGACACTGAAGACTGGAGTAATGATGCTGAAAATACAGCTTTGATCACAAGAATAAATTATATTTTAAAATATATTCAAATAGAAAACAGTTATTTAAAATAGTAAAAATATTTCACAATATTACTCTGTTTGCTGTATTTTGGATCAAATAAATGCAGGCTCAGCGAGCAGAAAAAAATGTAAAATCTTACTGTTCAAAAACTTTTGAATGGTAGTGTAAAAAAGCTAAAGTTTGCATATGTGGGTTTTTTTGAGTGTCATATTTGATCCATCAGGCTTTTATGGCTCATATAGTCTGATATAGTGAGAATATGGAGGAAAGGGTTCATGTGATTCTTATTCACAGAACAAACTCAAATTTAAAACTGTTCAAAATCAAAAAAAAAAAAGTAAAATGTTCTTTAAACATGGCCAAACCCTCATTCCTCACCGAGACGACTCACCTGTCTGAAGCAGCTGGGAGGAGCGGGATCAGACGACGTCTCTTTCAAATACTCCTCCCATGAGAACGACTCCATCACTGCGGCGGAGAAACACACCGATGCTTCACAAACTCAAGACGATCGCATGCAGCACTTAAAGTTCAGAGTCTTTACCTTTGACTGGTCCAGGACCTGTGAGAGACATGCTCCGGCCCGCTTTATCCTTCTTACCGTCTTTGTGATCTGCAAAAGAGAAATGAATTATGAAGTACGTCAAATTCAAGGCTTGAATCTCATGTACAGCATTTCTGATCACAATGTTCAGCTGAAGAAAGAAAGTCATAGAGGTTTGTAAATGAGGAATGCATTGTTATTTCTGGGTGAAGTTAACAGTGTTACAAGTTACAAGTAACGCAAGTTATGTAATCAGATTACTTTTTAAAAGTAACTAGTACAGTAACGCATTGTAAAATCTTACTGTTCAAAAACTTTTGAATGGTAGTGTAAAAAAGCTAAAGTTTGCATATGTGGGTTTTTTTGAGTGTCATATTTGATCCATCAGGCTTTTATGGCTCATATAGTCTGATATAGTGAGAATATGGAGGAAAGGGTTCATGTGATTCTTATTCACAGAACAAACTCAAATTTAAAACTGTTCAAAATCAAAAAAAAAAAAGTAAAATGTTCTTTAAACATGGCCAAACCCTCATTCCTCACCGAGACGACTCACCTGTCTGAAGCAGCTGGGAGGAGCGGGATCAGACGACGTCTCTTTCAAATACTCCTCCCATGAGAACGACTCCATCACTGCGGCGGAGAAACACACCGATGCTTCACAAACTCAAGACGATCGCATGCAGCACTTAAAGTTCAGAGTCTTTACCTTTGACTGGTCCAGGACCTGTGAGAGACATGCTCCGGCCCGCTTTATCCTTCTTACCGTCTTTGTGATCTGCAAAAGAGAAATGAATTATGAAGTACGTCAAATTCAAGGCTTGAATCTCATGTACAGCATTTCTGATCACAATGTTCAGCTGAAGAAAGAAAGTCATAGAGGTTTGTAAATGAGGAATGCATTGTTATTTCTGGGTGAAGTTAACAGTGTTACAAGTTACAAGTAACGCAAGTTATGTAATCAGATTACTTTTTAAAAGTAACTAGTACAGTAACGCATTACATGATGTTACTGTAGTTCTAGACTAAATATGAACATGTATTTATTCATCTCTCCTGCACAAAAACAGATTCAGTATTACTCAAAATGAATAAAAAGTCAAATGCAAACTCAGAATATGACTAGGGTTGGGAATCGAAAATCGATTCCAATTACAGAATCGGATACTCAAGTTCAGGAATCGGATACTTGTTGTAAAATTAAAATTTCGGTTCCGATAAAATTAAGATTTATCGATTGGCACAGGACACGGATCTCTCTCTTATGAGACATGAAACAGAAAACACACTCTCTGCTGAGGGATGGAAACTTCCCAAAACACACACACACACTTCATTTCAGCCGCCCACACAAACACACACTTCCTTCATACAGCAAAGAAACGAAAAGCATCTAATGAGCGAACTCTCCTGCATGCGCTGAGCGTTTCTGACATGAACGTGACAACAAGAGACGAGTCTTATTAGATCAGTAATTGAATCCACACGCCGGCAGACAATTATAGGTTGAAGAAATGAGTTGGTTATTTATGTCAAGCAATTAAAGAGTTCATTCCGCTCGCGTCTCCAGTGAGCTTCTCGCTCTGTCGTTCAGTTGTTCAGTCTGCCGTCACAATCGCTCTCTTTCACTCTGACTCTCCTCTGTTCGTCTGCTGATGTTCCTTCTCGGGTTTCACATTCGCAGGCCGCGGAATAATGTCAGTGTTTCTGTGCTAAAGCAGTCGATTTCTCTCTCAGACCAGGGCTTTTATTGATAATAAAATTAAAAACATTTACTTGAAATATATTATAATAATATTA
>NW_015661909.1:63615-66327 GCF_001515625.1 Sinocyclocheilus rhinocerous | reverse complement strand
ATATATATTTATTTAAATATATACATGCATGTATAAATATACACAGTTCACACATATATTATGTAAACAAAAACTTTTATTTTGGATGCGATTAATCGTGATTAATCGTTGCCCAGCACTAATATATATAAAGTATCTATCTATCTATCTATATATATACAATATTAAAAAAATCTTATTTAATTTCACTAAATTGCCAAGGCAACTTGAAGTTACTAAAATAACTAAAAACAGTAGAAAAATGTTTATTACTTGAAATAAATAAAAAATTACATTAAATATAAAAAGTAAACTTATTTTATTTCAGATAGTTGCCAAGACAACATTTCTCATGTTTGTTTAGTTTATCTTGAAGTACTAAAAGAACTAAAACTAAAACCGTAGAAAATATTTTCATTACTTGAAATAAAATAAACATTAACTGAGATAAACCATTTATTTTTATTTCAGATAGTTACCAAGGTAACATTTCTAATAAAATACTAAAATAACTAAAACTAAATACACTAGAAACGAACGAAAACTTAAAAACGTATGAAAAAACTAATAAAAATTACAAAAACACACAATAAATTTACGAAAAACATACAAATAAAAACCAATTCAAAATATCAGTAAAAACGATTACAACTATATTATCAATAACAATAATAAATAAAATAAACATTAACTAAAATAAAATAAAATATAAAAAGTTTAAACTTATTTTATTTCAGCTAGCTGCCAAAGCAACATTTCTCATTTCATTTAAGTTAAAGTACTAAAACAACTAAAAAATAATGCAACTAAAACTATAAAAACTATATAGACATAATAAAAAAAATAGAAAACACACAACAAAATTACTAAATCTTTAAAATTAAAATAAAAACAGGAACTTTAAAAAATAAATATAATTCTAAATATTAACAAAAACTACAATAGTATATCAATGATATTAAAACAACAGGTGAAAGGAAGGAGCTTGTGGTGTTTGGGTCCAAGACATTTTTTTTAGGCTGACTGGGAACAACACAAGCGTAACAAGTGGGGGAGAAAATCCCAAAAAAGTACAAAAATGATCAGTCAAATTCTTTGGGAAGTCGTTATACCTTGTGTGAGTGAAGTTAGTAGTTTTAGTCAAATGTGATTACATTAACTAGCATTAATGACAGGAACACAACATGAGGGTTAATGTAACAGTTTACATAGAAATGTAATGGCTATGCAAATATTCACATAGTTGCAATTTAATGTAAAATGGTTATGTAAATACTAGGGATGTAACGATTCACTCAACTCATGATTCGATTCGATTGCAAAAACAAAGCAGCGCTGCACTTACTTTAATATGCATTATACAGAGGCAAGATGAAAAGAAAAAATACCATCTAAACTTTTCTAAAGACAGTAAGTTCCCCTCAGACATACATTCATACAAACTCCTGCCCCTAATTGAATCACGATTTGTTTAGCATCTCAACCGATTTGAATCGTCACATATTTGAATCGATTTTCAACCGGCTCGTGGTTAATCGTTACATCCCTATTAAATACTGTCCAACAGTTTAACTTAAAAAATGTACAATTACTGTAAAAATAATTTTATGCTCAAATTACACAAACTCGCTCTGCTCATGTTTAAATGAGATCCACTGCGTGCAAAAAAAGGTTGTAATTAAATCGTACAATAAAATAGCACAATCTCAACTTATTAATGACATCTGTTGTCAAATATTTGAATATAGAGATTTTTATCTATTTTTTTTACTGCATATTTAATATAAATACACTGATGTAGGGGAAAAAAATACTTATATAATTGTTAGTAAATTTGACAAATAATTACAAAGAAATGGCAAGTAATGCATTCAATTATATATCCTAAAATAATATTTTCTTGTAAAACATACTCCAGTAATCTTTACTTTAAAAACCCATTTTTCACAGTGCAATAATAAACTTCTGTTATGGTCAGTTTTTGTGTGGAGTCGATCGTCTGAGATCAAAGGATCCTTAATTAAAACAACAGCTGTACAGCAGCTCTAATGATGTGTGCGGGGTCAGAGGTCATCGCTAATTGATTCTCCTGCGAACGAGTCGTTTCCCCACAGACTCTTGACCCAGTGACGACTGCGAACAATTTCTGAATCACACTTCATCTGCTCATATTTCAGCTATAATTACACACGTGTGTGAATAAAACTGTAACACTAGTGAAACTGGGAATAACTACAATCAGAACTTCCTTAAAATTCATAAAAGAATCATTCGGTTCATTCACCAAAATTATAAACTAAATATGCATGAATCTCATTAAATGCAATTTTCACCTCAAATTCAAAAGAAAAAAATTTAAATTATTTGTATTTTACAGATATAAGTAAACATCATGGTAGTACTTGTTGTACTAAATTTATGTTGCATTGAAGCATTTTTACATATGCTTAACTTGTGAAAATACAATGCAAAAAATCCTAATAGTCCTTAAAACAGGCTTCATTTATCATGTTTTCCCCCCTTTTGATTAAGAGTGATTCTTAGCTTTAAGACATTTGATAACTTGCTTTTATACTTAAGCTTGAAAGAATCTGTACGCAGCGCTAAAAAAACACATTATTCAATGCAAATCATTAGGCAAATGACTCAAATATTCCACACAACACACACACACACACACACACACACACACACACTCTCACACACTCACACACACACACACACATACTCACA
>NW_015661909.1:60352-63400 GCF_001515625.1 Sinocyclocheilus rhinocerous | reverse complement strand
ACACACACACACACTCACACTCACACACACACACACACACACACTCATTTCACTGTTTTGCGTCAGAATGATGAACTTACAGTCAAATAATAGCATATGGAAAAAAATATAGGGCTGAAACCTATTTTTCTTTTGGAAAAGACTTGTGATCATGTTAGTTTGATTCATCTATTTTTATTTTGATTAATTGGATAAAAATCAGACAAAAGCTCCTAAAAGTAACATAAAGAATTTTTCGTTTGATATGTAAAACTGATCATATTCCTGAACTGGTTTTGATAATCAATTATTCTGCTTATTTTTAAAATAATTGGATAAGAATCATATTTTTTTTTAAAACCTAAAACTAACAAAAAGCAGGTAAACATATGCTATACATACAAATAATAAGAATATATAATAAAGATGGGAGGGGCAAGACAATAGACAGGAGAGAGCACATGGCAACAGACAAACACAACACAAGCCATGTGCTCACAGAACAGTCATCTGGTGGCCCTCCTGGGCACACCCGCTGAAGACTGTGACACATATCCCATAATTCCCCCCGAGATTCCTGAAAGCACCATCAGGAATCTCTCTGATCCCATCATTCCCCGAGGCGTCACATTCCTGAGACTCATCCGCCCAGAACCAGCAGCCAGATCTGCACTTATTCATCCAGAACCATTCATTCACAGAAATGTTCATTTCGAAGCTTCGTTGGCTAAAGTTTGATTCACTGGTTCACTCGCTGCAGTGAATCGGCTCAAACTGATTGACAGGTGGGCGGGGCTTAGTGTCGTGATTGGGTGTGGTGGGCGGAGTTTGTCTGTGTTTCTCTGGCTTTTCATCATTCATAACAACAAACGAGCGCTCAGGACTGCTTTTATTTGCATGTTTGATTTCAAGCGGTTTGCATCATACCCTGCCTCCTCTCTCTCTGTTCTCCATCACAGACACGCTCCAGACTAAACACAACAACCTCCACCGGATCAGCAGAATATTCATCAAACACCAGACATTTACATCACAAACACACACCTGCACACATTCATTTATCATGCTGACCAGCTCACAGCTTCTACATTCATTTAAAAAACGACAAAGATTCTGAAAGTTCCGTACAATGTTTGAAGGAGATTCTATATTCATTTATATCCATTTTTTTCCCACCACCAAAGTATTACAGTTATCAAACATGTAAACGAATATTTTTTTTTTAATATATATATTTAACAAGAATTAAGACATTTATAATAAACATATTAAAAAAAAAATATTGTCAATAAATATTATTAATCATTATATAAACAAATTATATACATAAATACACATGAAATGCATTATAATTACAAATTTATATATATATATATATATATATAATTGTAATTATTTTTTAAATATATTGCATGTATTTATACATATAGTGGTGCATATAATATTTTATTATAATATATAGTAATTTAAAGGTGTAATATATAATACAATTGTAAATAATCCATTGAAAACACTTGAAGAAAGAAAAACTATTATAGACAGCAGCTGTTAAGGCAGAATATCAGAACCACATAAAATGACTAATTAATGTATTTTTATTTTTATTTTTATCCTTTAGCTCGTATCCTGGTACAGAGATGGTAATAGATACTATGCTGCTAATCTGATTCATAATCTAGAATTGATTAATTAGCTACTATATAAATTTTTCAAGGGGTTTTTACATTGAGTTTCTAAATAGTTCAAATAATAGCATGTCGGAAAAACCACGGTATTACCGCGGTACCACATACGCAACAACAAAAAAAACCAAAAAAAAAAAAAAAAACACGACAGATAAATAATTCAAGAGTGAATATGAGTGTGTTTACAAACGCCTGAAATTGACAGCTGACATAAAGCAAGCGTCATCAGCGATGACGACACACCTGATCATACACATCATCAACAATATGATCAATACCGACGAAAAACACAACATCTGCGCGTTATTTGACCAGCCTCGTCAGGATCCACAGACACTTCAGAAATAACAACACGGATAATCGCCACCAGCACAGAAAGTGCTGAACATCAGGCAAAATAAACGCCCAAATTATCACATCTAGTCTTTAAAAGAGCTCTTCGTTGTCATCTGATATAACGACTGATATCATAACGCGCGGAGGAAAATAAAATAAGTGCGGAAATGTCGACCAACCTTCGCGATTTTGTCGAAATGTAGACAGAATTCAGCACTTTTCGCAGCTCTCCGTCGCCATGTTTGGGTCAGAACTGCGCATGCGCATACGCATACGTATGTTATTCTGCATTGTGAAAATCTATTACTCAATTTATTCAAATGAATGGAGTCGTAAGCATGGTTTACATTACGCTTATTATAATTATTTAATTAATAACTAATTGATTATAACCAGTTATAACGTACGCAATTTGTAGATACTAAGACTGTTTAGTCAGTTAATGAAGATGTTTTTATTGTTTGAATACATGCCTGTGTAGTTTTATCGTGTTCACTTGTTTACGTGACTAGCCTGCTAACAAAATATGTTCTAAGAACGTTTTGCTATTGTTCCCATTTATGTGGGCCGTATTAAAGCGTTATTTCTTAATGTTTTCTGAACCCTTATTTATTTTCCTTCTTTCTTTCTTTTGTATTTTACGAATGTTAAGGGAACATTCCATTTTAGAATGTTGTAAACATTAAAATAACTTAACTTTTGAACGTTACCTGGACGTTCTGAAACAAATAATAACGTTAGAAAAATTCTAGTTAAACATCTGTAGGCTAACTAAAACATTTCAGGAATAAAACGTTGCATAAATGATATATAAATAGCGTTGTTGTCCTGACGTTTTGAGAACGTTATTGAAAACCAGATGACTCTGAACGAACGTTTTATTAATGTTACGTTTGTTCATAATTTTAAATGTACAGTTTTTGGAAATGAAAAATAAAAAAAGTACATTGACATTCCCAGAATTCCCTGTGTGACACATTTGGTGCTTTTTTGTTTAAATAATTTTGTTTCTTCATAATTATGTTTCTTGCGTTTTTAAGTTGGTTTC
>NW_015661909.1:54664-60299 GCF_001515625.1 Sinocyclocheilus rhinocerous | reverse complement strand
CCTCTTCAGAAATAACAACATCAGTGATCGCCAGCAGCGCAGAAAGTGCTGAACACCAGGCGAAATAAACGCCTGAATTATCATATGCAGCCTTTGAAAAAGCTCACCGTTGCCATCCGATAATAACGACTGATATCCTAACATATGGGAGAGGATAGAATAAGTGCGGAAATGTCGACCAACCTTCGCGATTTTGTCGAAATGTAGACAGAATTCAGCACTTTTCGCAGCTCTCCGTCGCCATGTTTGGGTCAGAACTGCGCATGCGCATACGCATACGTATGTTATTCTGCATTGTGAAAATCTATTACTCAATTTATTCAAATGAATGGAGTCGTAAGCATGGTTTACATTACGCTTATTATAATTATTTAATTAATAACTAATTGATTATAACCAGTTATAACGTACGCAATTTGTAGATACTAAGACTGTTTAGTCAGTTAATGAAGATGTTTTTATTGTTTGAATACATGCCTGTGTAGTTTTATCGTGTTCACTTGTTTACGTGACTAGCCTGCTAACAAAATATGTTCTAAGAACGTTTTGCTATTGTTCCCATTTATGTGGGCCGTATTAAAGCGTTATTTCTTAATGTTTTCTGAACCCTTATTTATTTTCCTTCTTTCTTTCTTTTGTATTTTACGAATGTTAAGGGAACATTCCATTTTAGAATGTTGTAAACATTAAAAGAACTTAACTTTTGAACGTTACCTGGACGTTCTGAAACAAATAATAACGTTAGAAAAATTCTAGTTAAACATCTGTAGGCTAACTAAAACATTTCAGGAATAAAACGTTGCATAAATGATATATAAATAGCGTTGTTGTCCTGACGTTTTGAGAACGTTATTGAAAACCAGATGACTCTGAACGAACGTTTTATTAATGTTACGTTTGTTCATAATTTTAAATGTACAGTTTTTGGAAATGAAAAATATCAGTTAATGATATATATATATATATATTTATTTATTTATTTATAAAACTGTAAATTTAAGTTAAAATTAATACGATAATATCATAATTTTGAGAGAACCTTCAGAACGTTAACTGCATTTCTGAGAACATTTCTTGTTAGCTTGGTATTCCAAATACATAATGAAGTTGGAATTTTAATTTTCTTAAAATCTAACATCACTAAAATTAGGTATTTAATTTTATTTCTCTGTGTACACATCTGTCACTAACAGAAAAAGGTACTGTTTTTGCAAAAAGTATATTTTTTTCATAAAGTATTTCCATCTCTCCATCGTCTGACATCTTAATACTCGCTGTTCTTCATTAGTCCACTAGGTGGTGTGAGTGACAGGTGAATATATTAAATTCATTAACTAATATATTCAGCGTTTTGTCAGTGTCATACAAGTTATTTTTTTAAATATATATATACAATATATTAATTTAACATTGATAATAATCAGAAATGTTTCTTGAGCAGCAAATCAGCACTGATGAGCTTTGTAAAAATCGACGCGTTTCAAAAAGGCGGGGCATAGAGGAGAAACAATAATGCACAGTATGTGGAAAATAATGTGTTTTTTTTTACTTTAAACCGCATAAACACATTTCATTACACCAAATACACAAAATAATGTTCTTTTTAGCAGCATCATATGACCCCTTTAAAGATGATTTTCTCAATATTTAGATTTTTTTGCACCCTCAGATTCCAGATTTTCAAATAGGCCAAATATTATCCTATCATAACAAACCATACATCAATGAAAAGCTAATTTATTATTTAAAAAAATGGATCTTTATGACTGGTTTTGTGGTCCAGGGTCACATATATGAATCACATGGCAATTCTGCCATTTCCAGCACATCTCAAATCATGTATTATGTAACATGGTGTGATGGAAATTACATAAAAAATTTTTTTTGGAATTGTATCATGGCATCCTAATGTTATGGATACAATTTTATGTTGGCAAAATGCGCCTAATTAAATAATGTTTTCATACTTTTAGCATAATTTGACAGAATTACAGCTTGTTTGGAAATTACAATAGAAATTTCAAGTTTTGGATGAGGATAAATTAAAATCTAGGCCTATAACAGGCATGTGACGGAAAGAAATGTACAAGTTTTGTTGTGATTGTCATGTTACAAAAAGAAAAAAAAAACATAATTTAGGAACATAAATGTGCTAAACAAAAAACAGCCTTTAATGTCTGTTGCTCAAATTTGCTATAGACCTTATAGACGTCGTTTTCTGTTTTCCGGTTTGTATTTCCACAGCGTTAAGGTAAAGTCATACAAATTTATTAATCATTTTAAAATCTTTCCGTTCTACAACATTACATTACAATGCACATGATAACTGTAGTTACGTCTACAATAAAGATCCACTTCACCAGCTAATTACACTTCAACAGTGATGCCATAGAAATGCAAAAACAGAAGTTCAAAGACAAAATTTGTTTCTCTGATACATAAGGTCTATATCAGTAACACATTTACAGTTGTTTTGAAATCTATCTAAATGGTGTAAATTTAACTGTAAACGTTTATTGTAATTTTAACTTTAAAAGACTGTAAAGATGCTGCGGTAAAAATTCGTTAACATTAATTTACTTTATATGCTGTAAAACTATAGCCAGATATTTCATGTAGTTTTACAGTGAAATTCTGTTAAATGTACAGTTTTTGGAAATGAAAAAAGAAAAAAAAAAGTACATTGACATTCCCAGAATTCCCTGTGTGACACATTTGGTGCTTTTTCGTTTAAATAATTTTGTTTCTTCATAGTTATGTTTCTTCAAGCGTTTTTAAGTTTGTTTCTTTTTTGTTTTTACTTAGTTGTTACAAAACAGGTTTTTAGTACTTTGGTATATTAACGTTATATCAGTTAATGAGATATATATATTTATTTATTTATAAAACTGTAAATTTAAGTTAAAATCGTAAAATTTAAAATATTGCTACTGTATTTTTAAGGTAAGATTCTGGTAACCACAGCTGCCTTTTTTACAGTAAAATTGCATTATTTATTTATTTTTATTTATTTATTTATTACATTGTAATGTTAGGTGGCCAGACTAGTGTTTTTTACTTTTAACTTGTAGGTGAAAAGCATCTCTCAAACAGTAAAGCTTGACGCTAGCAACACAAAGATCTCGGGTTACATTGTCAGGGCATGAACCTGACAAAATGAAAATGAAAGTTTTTCAGCATTTACTTTTTTTCTCATGCATGATAGGGATTTTAATAAACGCAGCTTCTATGGGTGAACTGAACACCATAACATTGCTATTAAATGACTCTCATTCCTCTGATTCTGACAAGTGAACGGGTGTTTTGCATCTGATGAAGTTGTCTGAGGTTGGAATCAGATATTTTGAGCCTGCATCCCTCATGTTTTACATGTCCGTTCAGCTTTTGAGGTCATGATGACCTTGTATGCGCTTAGTCTGGGCTCTGCTTGCGTTGAAGTGAACGGAAGTCATTGATTCTCTTCAGCTCTTAGAGAAGAATCCTCTGTTATTGTCTCTTAAAGGTGCATTACGCTGCAGGGTTTTACTTCAAAACAACCTCTTATTTGAATGAAGTTAAAGGTGAAGTGTGTCAGTTTATTTGGATGTTAAAATACTTTCTTGTATGCTAGCTTAAAGGAATAGTTCACCCAAAAATAAAGTTTGCTGAAAAGGTTCTCACCCTCAGGCAATCAAAGATGTAGATGAGTTTGTTTCTTCATCCGATTTGGAGAAATGTAGCACTTGCTCACCAGTGGATGTGAATGGGTGCCGTCAGAATGAGAGTCCAAACCGCTGATAAAAACATCACAATCCACACCACTCCAGTCCATCAGTTAATGCCTTGTAAAGCCAAAATCAGAGTGTTTGCATGAAACAAATCCATCATTACGACATTTTTAACTTCAAACCATTGATTACGGCTAAAGCATGAGTCCATAATCCATAATGTTGCTTCCTTCAGTGAAAAAGTGATCTGCTCTGAATCAGGAGAGGAATCAAGCCAAAACAGCTCTAAACAAATATGTGGATGGATTTTGATGTTAGAGACAACAGGATAGGGACTTTTTTCACTGGAGGAAGCTTTATTACGGATTATGAACTCGTATTTTGCCTAGAAGCAATGGTTTGAAGCTAAAAACATCTTAATGATGGATTTGTTTCTTACAAACACGCATCTTTTGTCTTCTCAAGATGTTAACTGATGGACTGGAGTGCTATGGATTACTTGTAAATTATTGTGATGTTTTTATCAGCTGTTTGGACTCTTATTCTGACGGCACCCATTCACTGCGGATGATCCATTGGTGAGCTACATTTCTCCATATCTGATGAAGAAACAAGCTCATCTACATCTTGGATGGCCTGATTATGGCCTTTATTGACTTGACCAATGGCATGAGTTTGGGGTGGGACTATCTGTTTGGCTAAACAATGGAGGACGTGGGGGACGTTTGGTAAACCTTTTTGAAACTCATTATTTCAGTTACTGAAATGACGCAGTTCAGCCTTAAAATGCAGTATTTTAGTGTAGTTACTAAGTAAAATAAACAGTTCTCAAGTCTGATCTGAGAAGACAAACACACTTTCACACAAATAAAGAAATTCAGTGTCAGTTGGACAATGCATCGTCTTTTCAGGAATTACAAAAATCTTTGAAAACAAGCAGAAATGCAAATGATTTCAGAAGGCCGGTCATTGTTTTCTCTTCTGAAGGCGTTTATAGTCGTTTTTCCCCTTGTCCTCCTTCCGTGTCCTCATTCTGTGCGTCTGACTCTGGGGACTGAACCCAGAAACACACAGTGAGTTTAGACACGTGTCAGCAGGTGCCGTCCAGTGTGCTCTAAATCCAGAAGATTCGTTCCTTTCTAGCATTTGACTCTCTTCGTAAGCAGTAACCGGCGGCTAGGTGTCCAAACGTCACACTCAAATCTCCTTTGAACCCCGTTTTTGATGTCCGCTCATAAACCTCATCCCATTCTTATCCAAATCTGTGGCAGATTCACGGCCGAAAGCGTTTGTGCTGCAAAAACCTGCAAAGCGGCCTTATTTTCTTTAGCCGGAGCGTTTGCTGGTCTGCTCTTTCTGACATTTATAGGCTAACGGCTGTATTTTTAGCTCTTTTCATAGAGGTTTGATTGAATTAGAGCTCATACGCAGTAAAAATCAGGCTGCTTTGGCATTTTATTGTTCATTTGTTTGAGACGGGATGACCTGCGTCGAGCTCTCAGCCCCGGTGACATTGACTCTCTCAGAGAGTTTCATCAAGGGTCATGAAGACACAAATTAATTTCTTGAACGAACTTTGGCTTTAAAAAAAATCAGTCCTTGAGAACTTATTGAATAAACTTTATTAAATGGATAATATTCATATTAGAGTCTGACCGATATATCGTTTAGCCGATATATCGTATCGGCGTATTTAGACTAAATGACTAAATGTATCTGCGAATATGCCACCAATATGAACATTTTTTTTTACAGAACATATAACGCAGATTAAATGCTTGTGAATGGTGTAATTACTTAGTTTGTCCAGCAGAGCGGCCTCAATATGTGACAGACAGTGATGATGCAGTACACAAGCCGCGGTTAAGACAGCTGACGTGCTATGATTTCTGACAGGCAGTTCACTCTCCTGTGATGTGACCCTGTTC
>NW_015661909.1:51316-54644 GCF_001515625.1 Sinocyclocheilus rhinocerous | reverse complement strand
ATAAAGAATGTCTCTTTGGATTTGAGACTTTAGTCTTTGCAACTTTACAGATCTTCTTTATGCACCAAGAGCTTGTAACACTCCAAAGAGAAAAGAAAACTTGAAATCACATCATATGACCCCTTTAATGTTTCTTTGGCAAAAAAACAGAAATAAGCTAAAGCAATAGAACTAAAAATCAGACACGGGTCACGACGAGGCGTTCCCCATAGCGACCCCTAGAGGACGCAGTTCGAAGTTCCCTTGAAAGGGAACAACAAGTTGGGAAAACTCAAAAATCTGCTGAAGCTGGTTCCCTTAAACTTTTAAGTTTTCTCAACTTTAGATTTTTTTTACAGTGTACTTGAAATAAATAAAACCTAAAGCTGAAGTAAAACTAATAAAAATGTTAAACCTAAAATGCTACATTTTCAATTGCCAAATTCCACAAACAGGTTCAAGTATGCAATCTTTGATCATATTCTGAATTAGAAAATCATAATGCAGCTAAATATAAATTATGAGAAATTATTTGAATTCCCGAGTCCATTATAGTCTGATATTTTCATTAGTTTGTCACTTGACAGACGCAAAATGAGCAAATCGTTCGTTTGACTGCATCAAGGATACACAATATTTTAGTGATATGTGATTTTTATTTTTAGATATTTTTTATAAACATCTGTTTATCGGTATTTGGCAGATATTTGATATTTCTGGCAATACAGTCAGATCCGGAAGTATTCGGACACTGACTGAGTTTTTGTGCTTTTGCCTGAAATAAAACAATCAAGATGTGATTGTAGTGCAGACTTTAAGCTTTAATTCAAGGGGTTGAACAAAAATATAACATAAAATGCTTAGGAATTTTTATACACAGTCCCCCCATTTTCAGGGGCTCAAATGTAATTGGACAAATAAATGTAATCATAAATAAAATGTTCATTTTTAATATTTTGCTGAGAATCCTTTGCAGGCAATGACTGCCTTAAGTCTGGAGCTCATGGACATCAGCAGAGACTTTGTGCTGCTTTGCCAGGCCTTTGCTGCAGCTGACTTCAGTTGTTGTTTGTTTGTGGGTCTTTCTGCCTTTAGTTTTGTCTTTAGCGAGTGAAATGCAGCTCAATCGGGTTGAGATCAGGAGATCGACTTGGCCATTGCAGAACATTCCACTTTTTTACCTTCAAAAACTCCTGGGTTGCTTTTGCTGTATGTTTTGGGTCATCGTTCATTTGTACTATGAAGCGCCGTCCAATCAGCTTTGCTGCATTTGACTGAATCTGGGCAGAGAGCATATCCCTGTACACTTCAGAATTCATCCTGCTGCTTCTGTCCTCTGTCTCATCATCACTAAACACCAGTAGGGTTGGGAATCAAAAATCGCTCTCTAATCTAAGCGCTCCAAAGTTTGGCTACATTTGCGATCAGAAAACAAAAAAGCTAAGTATAATATCTGTTATAGCTAAACATGTTGCAAGAGAGGTGTCACCACCAACATGACAAAGCACTTTAATTTAATAGATCATTAAAGATTGCGAGCACGATTCAAACACCAATGGGATTCTATTCCTAAATCACATCTTGAGTGAGTGATTGAATCATTTATTCATAAATTACATGTGATTTTGTTTAGTTGTCTAATGTTTTTTCTTCAAAATCATGAGAGGACCACAACTTCTATTGGGGGGAAAAAAAGAAAAAAAACAACAACCTTAATTTATCCAGAATCATGCAGTTCTATTTTGATCACAAACAGCTCTTAAAGAGTCCAGTTTTTATGTAGCCTGTTGATTTTTGTTCTTGGTATTCAGCTCCAATAAATGGTTTGCAAAAAAGAGACACAGGATAAATGTTTGATATCATTATTTAATCACATTGGAATCGAAACTGGGAATCGAAAAGAATCGGAATCGATCAGCAGAATCGGAATCAGAATCGGAACTGATAAAATTCAAACGATACCCAACCCTAAACACCAGTAACCCAGTGCCACTGGAAGCCATGCATGCTCATGCTAACAATTGTCTGTATCACTTGTATGGAGAGATTCTTTGACCGCATGATGTGGGTTCAGAGCAACAGCTTCCAAATGCAACTGGCACACTTAGAATCAACTCCAGACCTTTCACCTGCTTAATTGATGTAGAAATAATGAAGGATTTTTAAAATTAAATTAAATTAAATTAAATTAAATTAATTTTATTTTATTTTATTTTTAATCCGCGTGGGCAGATATTTCAGCTTGTTGGCTGAAAGTATGTATTTATTTGTGTATTTGTGTAATTATTTAATTAATACATTTTATTTATTTAATTGGTGTTGGTAGATATTTCCTATTTTGGGCAACAATTATTTATTTGTTTATTTTTTTTTAAAATCCGTATGGGCAGATATTTTAAAATGTGGGAAATTTGGGCGATATTTATTTATTTATTTATTTATTTAATTGGTATTGCCAAATATTTTATATTTTGGGCAATATTAATTTAATTATTTATTTTTTTATAATCGACATTGGCAAATATTTTATATTTCAGGCTTATTACAAATTTAAAAAATCATTATAATCCAGCTAAATATAAATAAAAATGAATATTTCACCTCTTTCTAGTCCCATCTAGTCCGAGTCTTTCATTCATTTGTCCCTTGACAGACACAAAATAAAGGAATGGCTGATGAACGGCCCGTCTCTATTCTGATCTTCATGTCATCGGTGTGTGAGTGTGATCTGATCACACCGATGTGACGTGTCTGTCAGAGTCCCAGGCCTCGCGTTCATCGCTGGTTTGTTGGCGTTTTGGTCTGAAGTGATGACACGCAGTAACTCTATGCCAGCGGAAACACACGCTCGCATGCAGACGAACATAAAGACATCCATCTGTTTGTGAGGAGTGCAGCGCTGACACCCAGAAACACCACATGGACCGTCTGATTGAAATGAGACGCTCCAGGAAAATCGCTTCATCTTTTTTGTCAATTTTGTCGTCACCAAATCTATTGATTGTGAAAATAATGATTGTGTTCGAACGGGTTGCCAGAATGGTTTATAGTCCTGCATGGTTTGGACAAACAGGTCATCCAGCCCTAAATTAAAACAGACTAACCTCTACCATGCAAAGCCTTTTTGAAGCAAATATGCTGGTTTTGCTAAGAGGCTTCAGTGTTAAACAGATGATGTCATTTATTCATTTATTTAAATATTTTTAATTTGTATTGGCAGGTATTTGATATTTCTGGTAGTATTAATTTGTTTTTTTTAAAAATCGATATTAGCAAATATTTGATATTTCAGGTAATATTAATTCATTAATTTTTAAAAAATCATTGGCAGATATTTTATATTTTGGCC
>NW_015661909.1:38816-46316 GCF_001515625.1 Sinocyclocheilus rhinocerous | reverse complement strand
TACTGACCCCAAACTTTTATACGGTAGTGTATTTCTTCGTCTCTATTCTACAATATTCAGTCAAGGTCTTTATATTTAACATGAACGTTGCATTTTTAAAGATCTTGTGCATGACTTATGAATGTGCTGTATTGTAGGGACGTGTGTGTTGAGGTGTATGAAGTCGACCTGCAGCTCCTCTCTCTCTCTCTGTACATTTTGTATGAGGGTGTGGTAAAAGTCTCGGGGGATCAGGTTATTTTTACTCTTTCATCTATCTCTCACACTCTGATGCCCCACTAACACCGCGGCGAGTGTGTGTGTGTGTGTGTTAAGGAGGGCTGGTGGTGTGATCGTTGGGTAAGATGTGTGCTTTCTCACAATGAGTCTTAAAGGTCCCATATTGTCAAAACTGAAATTTCCTGGCTTTTTTCATGATAACTGAGGTCTAGGTGCTATGTAACTACCATATAAGTTTCAAAACAGTAAAATATAAGTTTCCACACAGTAAAATTCACACAGCCTGCTTAAAGTAGCTGTGATTTTTCACGAACCGTTGTGACTTCCGTAAAAAGTTGACGTCAGAACGACACAGTCACCGCCTTCAGTCACCACCCCGAGCACCGCCCACCGTCCCACTCTCCTTTTGCCAAACCCCCAGGAAAAGTGTTTATGCATGAGTGCACTTGCTAAATGAAGGCGGATTGTATAAAATGGATTAAAAATATAAAATAAAAAAAAAAGTTTATTAACAAGCTGCAGTTTTATTACATCACGCGCTGGCACAGATGCAGTATATTAATGCCACGGGTCATCAATAAGGTGCAGATTTGGTCCTCAATTTGTGTTTCCAACACACTTTTTCACAGCGCGCATCACGCGCTCAAACTCATCAAAAGTCAACAAGTTCCACAAGCAACAACGACTTATCCAAGTGACCGCTGCAGAACGCACGCGAGAGAGAGACGAGGCAGCGCAGATCGCGCGTCTCATAAGTGAGTGGGAATTTATCGAACGTGGCACTTGCGGGAGTTAACACTGTATGCAATACCCGCAACCTCACACCAGATTTCAGGCCGTGTAGATAGGCAAGCATATTTGTATATACAAATCATTTAGTAAGCAGAAATCCGAAATTTACCTCAACATATTAAGTTAGAGGAAGTTGCGACTGAATTTATGCTTGAAGAATGCGCTTCCAGCAGCCGTGATAAACAGTTGGCGGTTAAAGTTTTCTATGCACAATTTGATTTGATGAAAGTCACGAGACCTATTACTATCTATCCAATCACGTTTATGGATAAAAATAAAATTAAAATAAGCATGTAACGACCACAAACGGAGGAAAATAGCGGAGTAAAAGTACCGATACATCACTTAAAATGTACTCAAGTAAAAGTAAAAGTACACAATTTTTAAACTACTCAAAAAAGTACAATTACTGATACTGTGAGTATTTGTAATTCGTTACTTCACACCCCTGGTACTTATACCGCAAATATATATTCTTAAGGACATCAAAACCTAAAATAAAACTCCAGAAAGGTGTAAAATATGGGACCTTTAAGGGTGAATATCATGAAAACCGTAAAGTTGAGGTCATATTGAACCCCACAATCTGAAATGACACTTTGCCTAAAGAAAATGAAAGCCATTTGCAACATTTTCTTGCCCTGTGACATTGTTTTTCATGACAGTGATGCACATTAAGATGCTAATGGGGTTAATGCCACTGGAATAACTTCAAAATATAATTCACTCTAAGATGAGCTATATCTAGTAGCCCTAACCCTAACTTTTGGGAACATTTGTAAATGATCTGGACTCTGGGGTTGCAAAAACTATGTTGTTCATATTACACTGTAATGTGAGGTGTATTATAAAATTAGTTAGCTTCTAATCTCTTTTTATTTATTTGTATTTTAGTTTTTTGAAATATTGTAAACCATATACATTATTTGGAATAACAATATGAAAATTTATTATTATTTTTTTTTATGTGTAATTTGCATTTTGCGAAGCCATCAATAAATATATTGAGAGATGTGAGCAGCAGGGCAATTTGAAAAATATTTTTATTTTTGAATTTTAAATTGAAAACATGGGGCGCAGGGCAGTTTAATAATAAAAAAAAAAAAAGCCTGCAAGGTCTAGAGACAAGTTTTTATAAAGTTTACCATCTTTTAACATGCCTTTTTAAAACAACATGTCATGTGCAAGATGCTGCAAAAGATGCGAGATGTGGGTGCAGCATTCAAAGATATCCATCTAGTGTGTATTTACATAGAAAAACAATGGAAATGCAGTACAGTTGAATGCAAAAACGACCCCTAACTCTACCAATTTTAAATGCAAAACTATTGATATATTGATTCAATAAATAAACTGTAAAGTAAAATTGTAAGTGGGTAGTTATTTGTCCTGAAATTTGGCTTTCTGGAACTCCGCCTTAAACAACATTTTGCTAATTATTTTATATAATGCTGCTTTATTAGCTCATATTAGTGGGAGTTAGGGCTGTCAAAATTTGAATTTTGTACTTAAATATTATTAAAATTCGAATTATATTCGAATTTAAAATGAATAATTTCAGTTAGGGTAAAGAAAAGCTTTTGGCTTCTCTCCTTAGGCCACAAGAGGGCGCATCGAGCAAAATATTACTAAAACACGTTTATTCAAAGCATGATATAACATGACTATCTGTGAAAAAAGTGCATAATGTTTAAAATAATGTTTATAAACCAATTATAATTAATTAAGTTGCTTAAACCACTATAAACAAAACAACATCATGCATGTATGCATCGTTTAATACAAAGAACCGAAAGCCAATCACACAGAGTACATTTTTCATTTAAAAACATTTCCCAGTGGGGTGGGGAAAAAACCCCCGCCATAAAGTCTCGAGATATGTTTTTTCAAAGTTAAACTTGCATTAATTTTACATGACTTTCTAAACATGCAGCTCTTTTGTGCAAGATGCAAGTGCAATGGTGATAGATCATTCCCTCTAGAAAATGCGCGAAATATGCGTTCTGTGTCAACGGCTTGGTTTTAGTTTTGATCAAATCAAAACGTAAACAAGATCATCTCTGCATTGATGTTCTCTTTTTCCGCAATAATTTAATGCAGCAGCACCACATCTAGTGGGTTCAACTGGATAGGCTAGCAAAAACATAATGCAACGACACTGATAAGGCTGCCTGACGCACACCTTTTTGCATTCGAATGTGGATTTTTATTTTAAATTAGACGAATATTCGAAATTCGAATTTTTTTTGGACAGCCCTAGTGGGAGTATTTGTACAAATGTATCTTATCTTACAGATATTTGTTGCATTGCAGTAATGCAATTTTGGGGTATAAAAATAATGTCACATTGCCAAAAATCAGTCATCATAAAATAGGCAAAAACATGCATTGGTTACTTTTAAGATTTTGCGCTATTTGGGCTCAGAAAGTGTTATTTCAGACCAGTGGAAAGAAAACATCCAAAATACACATTGAAGTGTTTATTTTATTGCACTTAATCTATTTGCGGCTGTAGATTTCAGTTACAAAGCATATCTTTAAAAGTTTTCTTCACCACTTCAGCGGCACTTACAAACTTAGCAGTTTTATTCCTATCTGTATTCTGAAGGTTTTTACTGAGGGGTTTGTTCATATTTCATTCAGGTATATTTATATAACATTGTATTCCTAAAAACATGATATATTATTTTTCTATATTATCATTTACTGTTACTTACTTTCTGCCTAATTTCATAGGCATTTTAGTGGAAACATAATATTCTTTCAGACTAGTAGAAAGAAAACATCCAAAATACACTTTTAAGTGTTTATTTTATTGCACTTTATCCATTTGCGGCTGTAGATTTCAATGAAAATACATATCTTTAAAAGTTTTTTCTCCACTTCAGCAGCACTTACAAACACCAAACTTAGCAGTTTCATTCCTCTCTATATTCTGAAGGTTTTTACTGAGGGGTTTGTTCATATATCATTCACACTGATTGGTATAACATTTTATTCATAACGACATGGTGAAAATGTATTTTTTTCTGTCTGTTGACAGTATATTCAGATTTATGGAGTGATAAAAAGAGAAATCCAAAATCCCTTCAGTAAAAATCTTTGACTCTAATATGTCAACAAAACGAAATACAAATTTTGAGCCTGGCCTTATCCAATGTTCAGATTTATTTTCTGGAAATGTATGCAAAAAAGCGCATATTTACTTAGAACGTTTGAGAAAATGTCAAAATGTTTGCAATTCTTAATGTAATCGATAAATTCTGGTGGAATATGGTGATATCTAATAGTTAAATCTTTAACCTTATTCTCATGGGGTGTCTGAAATAGAATTTCTAATTTTTTCATACATTTTTTAATGAGATTCACCCATAAGGTCTTGTTGTCTTTGGTTATTAATGGTCATTAGTAGGGGATTCTTGTTGGTCTGTGACTCCAACTAATCCGTTTCAGACGGAAAGTAGCCCAAGGACCAGGAGAGAGATGATAATTATAATCAAAATGTTTGCAATTCTTAATGTAATCGATAAATTCTGGTGGAATATGGTGATATCTAATAGTTAAATCTTTAACCTTATTCTCATGGGGTGTCTGAAATAGAATTTCTAATTTTTTCATACATTTTTTAATGAGATTCACCCATAAGGTCTTGTTGTCTTTGGTTATTAATGGTCATTAGTAGGGGATTCTTGTTGGTCTGTGACTCCAACTAATCCGTTTCAGACGGAAAGTAGCCCAAGGACCGGCAGAGAGATGATAATTATAAAGATCATTGTATAATATAATCCAGATTAGCACACAATAATGTATAAACAATGGTAGTGTATTGACTGATGCTCTCAGATGAGTGTGTGTGTGTGTGTTCAGCTGTCAGTAGATCGGTTTCTCTCTGTTGGCCATCAGTAGTTTAATCTCCTCTCAGCTGTTCTCTTCTCTCTCATATTCCTCTGTTCCCATCCTGACGTCTTTGTCTATCCTCTCGCCGCTTAATGCTAATTGAAAGCCAATTGATTTGGTTGAGACCTGCCAATATATTTCTGCCTTCAGGTGATCTTCAAATGATGGTGTTTACGAGATGAGCGCACATGAATGGCGATGTCCTAAGAGGGAAAGTCTGGGTTTTCAGAGCGTGGTGGAAGTTAATTGGTTTTGATTATAATCAGGCCCAAATGGAACTGAAATGCCTGTCATTCACAAACTTCTACACATCTGCTGCCCAGTGTATTTTTGTTTTTCCTTTTAAAGGGTTAGTTCACCCAAAAACGATCACTCTGTCATTATTTATTCCCTTTTACACCGTCATGCTGTTCCAAACAGTGTTATTTTAGTATAATTGATATACTATTATAGCCTATATGTGTTCGTTAATATTTTAAATGAATTTAAATTACATTTTGTATTTATATTTTCTTTTTGTTTTCAATTTAATATTAGTTAAATATTTTGTAATTTTGTAGTTTTTCTTGTATTTTTAGACTGTTTTAAATGTCTTTGTAGTTTTACGTTTTTAGTTTAATTTTTAGTTTTTAGTTATTTTAGTACTTAAAATTAATGAAAAAGAGAAATGTTGCCTTGACAACTAGCTGAAATAAAATAACTGTAAGCTTTTTATATTTGATTTAAGTAATGTTTATTTTATATTATTTTTAAGTAATGACATTTTTTTTTATAATTATAATAAGCCCAGTTACCAAATCTGTATGACTTTATTTCTTCTGTACAGTGTTATTTTAGAATTATTTATATACTATAAAAGTTTGTATTGATATTTTGAATTTGCTTTTATTTTTATATTTTCAGTTTTCTTTCAAAATTAATCACAATTCTTTCTAATTGTGTTATGTGCATTTGACATTTGACATTTTGCATTAGTTTTAGATTTAAAAAACATTTCTATAGTTTTTTTTAATGTTAGTTATAGTTTTATATCAGATTTAGTTTTTATTTTATTTCAGATAGTAATTTTAGTAGTTCATTTCAGTTAGTTGTCAAAGAAACATTTCTAATTTTATTTTCTATTTAGTTTAAGTTTTTGCATCCTAAATGTATATTTTACTTTAATTTCAGCTTAATTTTATATAACAAATGTTTTTAATTTATATGCATGTTTTAATTTTAGTTTGTTAATGAAAACAACACTGCTTCTGTGAAACAAAAGAATATATTTTGAACAACAACATTTCACTTTCATTGTATGACAACACAAAAAAAACACAATACATTCTTTAAAATCCCTGCTTTGTGCTTCACAGAAGAAGTCATGCAAGTTTGATAGACATTTTTAGATTAACTTTTCAAGTATTTGTGCTAATTTGAATGCACTTTCAGCAACAAAAACAGCATAGAAATTTCAGCTCTGTTAAACATATTTTCCCATATTTAAATCTATTTCTGTAGTTTTTTTTCTAAAATAATTGTGCAACTTTTACACATTTTGCATACTGTTGATGAATAGTGGTAAAACTTACCAGAAAAGACTGCTCATTTAACCGTTTATGAAGGCGAACTACATTTCCCATCATTCTGTGCGGCGGCGGCATGATATTGATAATATAGACAGATTAGAGCATCATTTACACTCCAGTCGCTCTTCATTTTGTTGTATTAGTCCTAAAAAGCATCCTGTTTTCATCAATAAGCTAAAAATAGAGAAACAAATATGAATTGAATTTGATTCCATTTAATTGTCCAGAATATGATTATGATTATGACTTCCAAACTTGCAAGAACATCACAGGAAGAATTCAAGAAAGCCATTGGCCTGTTTTTGGCCTAGCAGTGATCCTATCAGTAAAACCGGTCCAAAAACAGAGAGAGATTGTGCATAATTCAAGATCGTCACATTGAGTCCTTGAATGTTTTCCTTATTCAGTAAAATCGAAAACAAACGCTGATGGAAAGTGTCTGTGACTGTTGCGCCTGTAAAAACAGGTCACATAGTTCCACTTCGATGGCCTCGTTTTTCTTCTTTTTTTCTATTCCGGCTCTGGAAAAAGCAGGTTAAGCTAGATACGTCTTGAAGATTAGTATGTTTCACATGAGTCTGGAGATTCACTGCCTTGTCACTCGCTCGCAGGAAGTGCCATTTCTCCTCAGCGGATTGGTCGAGGTGCGTGTGTATGGCGTTATTTTAATGACAAATGTCGAGAGCGCATTACTGTAGCGCGAAAGCACATTAATATAATGCGCGAGCGCGAATCTCTCCGCTTGCGCGCGGATTTCTTTTGCTCTCGCACAAAACCGGACAGATACATGCTGCCCGGAGAGAGTGCGCGCACTTAAACCGTGTCTCTCCTCTCACTCAAACTGTCATGTGCAAAGCACATTAATATAATGCGCGAGCGCGAATCTCTCCGCTCGCGCGCGGATTTCTTTTGCTCTCGCACAAAACCGGACAGATACATGCTGCCCGGAGAGAGTGCGCGCACTTAAACCGTGTCTCTCCTCTCACTCAAACTGTGTCCTGTGCACTCTCAAATCTCTGTGCTC
>NW_015661909.1:32506-38780 GCF_001515625.1 Sinocyclocheilus rhinocerous | reverse complement strand
AGCATCGCTGTTTGGACATTTATTGGGAGTTTTTTTTTTTTTTAAATCCAGTGTTTGTTTTCGGTTCTGATTTTGATAATATGTGCATAATGATAAGTTTTGACAACGTTTAATTCAGGTGCGAAAAGAATTCATATCTATAGTGCATGAGCACAGAGATTTGAGAGTGCACAGGACACAGTTTGAGTGAGAGGAGAGACACGTTTTAAATGCGCGCACTCTCTCCGGGCGAGAGCAGCATGTATCTGAGCGCGCGCGTCCGGTTTTGTGCGAGAGCAAAATAAATCCGGCGCGAGCGGAGAGATTCGCTCTCACACATTATATTAATGTGCTTTCGCACTACAATAATGCACTCTCGACATTTGTCATTAAAATAACGCCATACGTGTGGCTCTTCTCCTGATTGGCTGAGGCAGAGGAGTGGGCGGGGTTTCAGCGTAGTGTGCGAGAGCAAAATAAATCCGGCGCGAGCGGAGAGATTCGCTCTCACACATTATATTAATGTGCTTTCGCACTACAATAATGCACTCTCGACATTTGTCATTAAAATAACGCCATACGTGTGGCTCTTCTCCTGGCTGGCTGAGGCAGAGGAGTGGGCGGGGTTTCAGCGTAGTTTACCAGCATCACGTCTTTATCACACATTGAGTTCAGGAGATGCTGGCGATCATGTGCATAACGCAGGCCTCGTCGCCGCAGGACGCGTGTGTGTGTGTGTGTGTGTGTGTGTTATTTTGGTTCCTCTCCTTTTGCATCAGTGCAGCTGATGTCATCGCATTTGTGAAGTGGAGGATAAATAATGTGACTCAGAGAAACAAACGCTTCACATGATCCCAGAGGAACAGTTTATTGCTCTTTTCTAGCTCAGCAGCTCAGTTATGTTTTGGTTAATTATCAGCTTTGTTTGATTAGGAGAAATAAAAATAGTTGTATGCAGTAGAGTTAACTATCAAATCATCCTGAGATCTCTGACTTTTATTGCTGAGATCTCTTCTGAAACTGCTCATTAATATAAAGCTATAATAATAATAATAATAATAATAATAATAATTAACATTATACAATAAATTTTATCTTGAACTTAGAAATGTTTCCCTGGCAACTGAATGAAATGAAGTAAAATGAGTTGTAGTACTAAAATGGGTAAAACTATAACAGAAAATAAATTCAAATAAATAACATTAAAATGTATATATATTATATAATTATATTTTAGTGCTGTCAAACGATTAATAGCGATTAATCACATCCAAAATAAAAGTTTTTGTTTACATAATATTTGTGTTTACTGTGTATATTTATGTATATATAAATACACACACACATGCATGTATATATTTAAGAAAAATATGTTATGTTTATATATTAAATTTATGTATATATAATATAAATTACATGAATATAAATATATACATGTAAATACATGTACATTTTTCAAAATATATACTGTATGTGTGTGTATTTATATATACGTAATATATAAATTAAATTAAATTCAAATTTAATTTAATTTAAATTTCCAGTTAGTACTTTAGCTTAAACCTATTTAAGTTAGTTGTCAAGGTAGCATTTAAATTTTTCATTTAGTTTAAATTTTTCATCTAAAATTTAAATGAGATTTTATTTCAGCTGCAGTATTTCAATGAACAAAAATGATTTTAATAGTTGTAGTTTTATTTGTAGTTAACAATAATAACAGGATATTTCAGAAATCTCCATGTGCTCTCCATTTAATCTCATTGTTGTCTAATTGAGATATTAAAGTGATTTAATGTCTGATTTCTCTCTCTCACGGTCTCCTGCAGCAGAGGCTGGAGTGAAATCATCCTGATCCATCTTAAACGTCTTTCTCTTTTCATTATTCATGACAGTGAAGTGATCAATAATAATAATAATAATAATAATAATTAACATTATACAATAAATTTTATCTTGAACTTAGAAATGTTTCCCTGGCAACTGAATGAAATGAAGTAAAATGAGTTGTAGTACTAAAATGGGTAAAACTATAACAGAAAATAAATTCAAATAAATAACATTAAAATGTATATATATTATATAATTATATTTTAGTGCTGTCAAACGATTAATAGCGATTAATCACATCCAAAATAAAAGTTTTTGTTTACATAATATTTGTGTTTACTGTGTATATTTATGTATATATAAATACACACACACATGCATGTATATATTTAAGAAAAATATGTTATGTTTATATATTAAATATATTTATGTATAATATAAATTACATGAATATAAATATATACATGTAAATACATGTACATTTTTCAAAATATATACTGTATGTGTGTGTATTTATATATACGTAATATATAAATTAAATTAAATTCAAATTTAATTTAATTTAAATTTCCAGTTAGTACTTTAGCTTAAACCTATTTAAGTTAGTTGTCAAGGTAGCATTTAAATTTTTCATTTAGTTTAAATTTTCCATCTAAAATTTAAATTAGATTTTATTTCAGCTGCAGTATTTCAATGAACAAAAATGATTTTAATAGTTGTAGTTTTATTTGTAGTTAACAATAATAACAGGATATTTCAGAAATCTCCATGTGCTCTCCATTTAATCTCATTGTTGTCTAATTGAGATATTAAAGTGATTTAATGTCTGATTTCTCTCTCTCACGGTCTCCTGCAGCAGAGGCTGGAGTGAAATCATCCTGATCCATCTTAAACGTCTTTCTCTTTTCATTATTCATGACAGTGAAGTGATCAAATCTTAACGTCTTATTATCTCAGAATATGAATCAGTGAGTTCATCATCGTTAATCATATGAATCATCTTTTTTGGGGGGGGTAGAAAAGCAAGCTACACCTTTGAGTTGTTCAGTTAGATTTATCTTCTCAATCAAAATGTTCTTCTGTGCTGCTTTGAAATCTGTCTGTTGTCCGTCTGCATTCAAACCAGAATCTATTCAAGTTAAATGTGAATCTGTTTGCATGTTTATTTCAGACTTTCATGACTGTTTGACTGTTTATCTGTATTCTTTCTGACTCTTTCTTCTTTAATATTTCGATTAATAATAAATCCCCAGTGTCATCCAGAGTTATTTTAGTATTATTATTTATATACTAGTATAGTGTTTATTAATAATTATTAGCTATTTTTACATTTTCATATTTAATGATTTTTGTTTTGTAATTTTGTGCTTTTTTCCATTTTTATTAGTTTTTTTGTTTTAAATATTTCTATTTAGCTTTCATTTATTTTTTGTTTCAGTTTTAATCATTGTAGTACTTCAAATTATCAAACCTATTTTATTTCAGTTGTCAAGGCAACATTTTTAATTTTTGTTTACTTTTTTTATATAATATTTATTTTTTATGATAAGATGCGCGTTAAATATAGCATGCGATTTATCGTGCAGCCCTAATTTGTATATATCAACACATCAATTGTTGAATAAAATAATAAATTATATATATATATATACACTCACACATATATAATGTGTAATGTGTACATTATAATAATTTATTTTTATTTATTTATAATTTTTATGTATATATAAACACACACACACACACAAACACACATTTTATTTTATTGCTTTTTGCTTATTCATTTTTTTTAAGGAAATTACTCTCAAAAAGTTCAGTAAATGCATGATCAGTGATTAATAATCATGACCTCAACATTAACCAAAATAATCATAATCGTGACTTTCCATCATCAAGCATCCTAATGCACGCTGTAAGTCTCTCTGTATCTCTCACATTGAGCAGGTTGTGCTAAACGTGACTCTTCTCGGATCTGTTGGCTGGGATCTCGGGATGAGCTCAGCTCTGCGTCTCCTGCGGGACAGTCGTTCAGTGCCACAGATATGAAACCGCACAGACTCTTCCGTCAAAAACACTGCGTTCGTTCACAGACACCTGAGCTCCAGTCTGCAGAGTGTTTGCATCAATGGAAAGATTATTTATTCAGCTTTCAGATGATGTATACATCTCAGTTTCGAAAAATTTACCCTTAAAATTGACTTGATTCCTAATGAATTGGGCTGATTAAACAAACAAACGCTCTGGCAGCGATCGGGCCTCAGGTCTTCAGAGAAAACAGGAGCTTCTTCCAGTCTCTGTCACGGCTAAATCAGTGCCTCCTCCCTTCAATCGCTTCATTCATCAGACACAATACGCTCGGGGCTTTTGGACGGAGGCTTTGGCATCTCACAAAGACGCGGTAAAGACAGGTGGAACTGGGTGAAGGTTTGAGTAAAAGCTGTTTGTCTCTCTCTGTTTCTCTGGCAGGAGCGTACGGGGTCGTCCTGAAGTGCAGACACAAGGTAAGATTCCAGAGAAACCAGTTCAGATCATGTCGTTTTTAAGCACACCACACACAGTTCATCTCATTTGCAGCCTGTTTGGCTTAAAAAGTGTGTGTGTTCATAAAAAGTGTGGCTTGGAAAGCATATAAGTCCATACTAATTATTCATTTTGAAAGAAAGCAGCATGCAGTATGTGTGCTCAGCAAATTATAGTATGACACAAAACACAGTGTGCAGTGATTTTCTGTATGCTAATGTGCAATAATAGTGTATCCCATAATGCAATCATGCACTCATAACATACAGAGCTTATGTGACATATAATGTTGCATTTTACCTTTTGAAATGTTTATCGTTTCTCTAAAGTTTCACATATTGTTTTTTAATAATAGCCACACTGCAGTGTTTTATGTATTCTTGTTTGTTGATTTTCAGTGAAAATATCTAAAAGTCCTTAAAACACACACACAAAAGCATTTAATTTAAAAGCAACTAATGCAAAATTGCATTCGTTGCGTTCACAAAATAGATTGTTTTCAGACAATATATCTTGAATAATTTTTTTCTTTCTCATTAATCTAACAAAAATGTTAAAATGTTTTGTTTAAAACAATATGGAGTAAACAAATATATTTTAAAATATTTATATGTATACACACACACACACACACACACAGTATTTAGTTTAGTATAGTGTATATATATATAGTAAATTTGTCTAAAGATAAAGGTTTTGGTCTAAAAGATGTATTGTATTTTAAAGGAATTAATACTTTTATTAATCAAGGATGCATAAAATTGATCAAAAGTGACAGTACAGACATTTCTAATGTTACAAAAATTTCTATTTCAAATAAATGCTGTTCTTTTGAACTTTCTATTCATCTGTGAATCTTGGAAAATCAAATATATCAGTTTCCACAAAAATATTGTGCAGCACGACTATTTTCATCACTGATAATAATCAGAAGTGTTTCTTGAGCAGCAAATCAGCATATTAGAATGATTTCTGAAGATCATGTGACACTGAAGACTGGAGTAATGATGCTGAAAATTCAGCTGCGCATCACAGAAATACATTACAGTTTAACAGATATTCACATAGAAAACAGCTGTTTGAAATTCTAAAAATATTTCAAATTTTTACTGTATTTTAGATCAAATAAGTGTAGCCTAGGTGAGTAGGCTGTAGTACTGTACAGTCTGCCGTGTTAAAGTGGTAAGAATAGTAACAGGTTTGCGTTCAGCGCTGACAGAAAGTGTGGTGATGTGACATATGGTGAGTTTATCTATTAATATCTCCTCCGGTCATAACTCATGAGCGGTGCTGGTCGTAGACAGATGGTCTCTGTGTTCACGGCTCTCAGTCTCTCTCTCTGACCCAAACACGCCGGGCGCACCATCTGCTGCTCTCACCTGTCAGACAGCCGCGAGCCATCGTGTTCACTCGCTGATCTCACGCTCTTCACACACATCTCAGCGTGCTGTTGTAGTATGCTGAGAGATGAGTGATTGACAGACTGTAGGCATGTTTACATGCACTCATTGTCATCAGTGAAATGAGTCCAGTCTGATGTCAGATTCTGAAAGCTCTGTTTATATGAACACTAACGCTGCAAACAGACTCACATACTGTATTTGTTTCCATGTGCATTATATGCATTCTGAACAAACTTCCAGGTCACTGCCTTAATAGCAAATACTGTACTATTTATTTTAATCAATATAGTTGCAAATGTATTATTATTTTCTTTATATTTATTTATTTATTATTAGTTTTTTCCAGACCTTGCGCACTGAGAACTTGTTCCCTTAATTTGCATTGTTTTGAATTATTATTTTATTTGTTGTATTATTATTGATTATTATGTTAATATTATTAATATATATATATATCTATATACACGCACACACACACACACACACAATTATTAATATTATTATATTAAGAATTTTATTAATTATATATATATATATATATATAT
>NW_015661909.1:30468-32225 GCF_001515625.1 Sinocyclocheilus rhinocerous | reverse complement strand
ACAAAACACAGTGTGCAGTGATTTTCTGTATGCTAATGTGCAATAATAGTGTATCCCATAATGCAATCATGCACTCATAACATACAGAGCTTATGTGACATATAATGTTGCATTTTACCTTTTGAAATGTTTATCGTTTCTCTAAAGTTTCACATATTGTTTTTTAATAATAGCCACACTGCAGTGTTTTATGTATTCTTGTTTGTTGATTTTCAGTGAAAATATCTAAAAGTCCTTAAAACACACACACAAAAGCAAAAGCAACTAAAGCAACTAATGCAAAATTGCATTCGTTGCGTTCACAAAATAGATTGTTTTCAGACAATATAATTTTTTTCTTTTTTTTCTTTCTCATTAATCTAACAAAAATGTTAAAATGTTTTGTTTAAAACAATATGGAGTAAACAAATATATTTTAAAATATTTATATGTATACACACACACACACACACACACAGTATTTAGTTTAGTATAGTGTATATATATATAGTAAATTTGTCTAAAGATAAAGGTTTTGGTCAATAAGATGTATTGTATTTTAAAGGAATTAATACTTTTATTAATCAAGGATGCATAAAATTGATCAAAAGTGACAGTACAGACATTTCTAATGTTACAAAAATTTCTATTTCAAATAAATGCTGTTCTTTTGAACTTTCTATTCATCTGTGAATCTTGGAAAATCAAATATATCAGTTTCCACAAAAATATTGTGCAGCACGACTGTTTTCATCACTGATAATAATCAGAAATGTTTCTTGAGCAGCAGATCAGCATATTAGAATGATTTCTGAAGATCATGTGACACTGAAGACTGGAGGAATGATGCTGAAAATTCAGCTGCGCATCACAGAAATACATTACAGTTTAACAGATATTCACATAGACAACAGCTGTTTGAAATTCTAAAAATATTTCAAATTTTTACTGTATTTTAGATCAAATAAGTGTAGCCTAGGTGAGTAGGCTGTAGTACTGTACAGTCTGCCGTGTTAAAGTGGTAAGAATAGTAACAGGTTTGCGTTCAGCGCTGACAGAAAGTGTGGTGATGTGACATATGGTGAGTTTATCTATTAATATCTCCTCCGGTCATAACTCATGAGCGGTGCTGGTCGTAGACAGATGGTCTCTGTGTTCACGGCTCTCAGTCTCTCTCTCTGACCCAAACACGCCGGGCGCACCATCTGCTGCTCTCACCTGTCAGACAGCCGCGAGCCATCGTGTTCACTCGCTGATCTCACGCTCTTCACACACATCTCAGCGTGCTGTTGTAGTATGCTGAGAGATGAGTGATTGACAGACTGTAGGCATGTTTACATGCACTCATTGTCATCAGTGAAATGAGTCCAGTCTGATGTCAGATTCTGAAAGCTCTGTTTAGATGAACACTAACGCTGCAAACAGACTCACATACTGTATTTGTTTCCATGTGCATTATATGCATTCTGAACAAACTTCCAGGTCACTGCCTTAATAGCAAATACTGTACTATTTATTTTAATCAATATAGTTGCAAATGTATTATTATTTTCTTTATATTTATTTATTTATTATTAGTTTTTTCCAGACCTTGCGCACTGAGAACTTGTTCCCTTAATTTGCATTGTTTTGAATTATTATTTTATTTGTTGTATTATTATTGATTATTATGTTAATATTATTAATATATATATATATCTATATACACGCACACACACACACACACACAATTATTAATATTATTATATTAAGAATTTTATTAATTATATATATATATA
>NW_015661909.1:16468-30453 GCF_001515625.1 Sinocyclocheilus rhinocerous | reverse complement strand
TATATATATTAATAATTACTTCAAACAAACTTCCGCATATGTTTAGTATTGTTGCCACTTTTAAAACAAAATTCGTTTGTTTTTATTTATATTTTTATTTAGTTTATTTTAATTAATTTAAGAAATTTTATTTTATCAATGGTTTATTTTAATCAAATTAATTAATTTAGTTTAATCTTATTTTATTATCTATGTATTTATTAAAAAAAAATTAATTTGCATCGTTTTGCATTGGTTACGTTATTTATTGTATTCTTATTAAAATTTATACATTATTTATTTTATAATTATTGATTCTTATGATTATTATTGTAATAATTTATTATATTATGCTTAATTTAGTCCTGTCATTCAGAGTATTTCAGCTCTTCACCATGCAATCCAATCGAATCACTTGTGCCCATAAGCTAAAATCTGCTATGATATAATAAAATATTTGCAGTTAATATATTGCTTGCATAAAAATCAAAGCATTACATCAGAATTGTCCTCAGATCTGCAGATGATGCAAATAAGACTGAAACATACTACATATACACGTATGTGAACTTGCTGTTGTAGATATGCATGATTCACAGGTTTGCATTGAAATATACTGTATCAGTATGTGCATTATAATGTCACCACAAGAGACGCTATAACAGTTAGTGAAAATTGTCGTCTTCTACGGTCAGTTTTCTCTTTCATCTGAAATAATGTCATGGTGGAGCAACAGTTTGACAGGGAGAAACCTTCCCTTCATCCGCCTCAGATCAGTGTGTGTGTGTGTGTGGGGGGGGAGGGGTTTGTCGGGTGCAGCTGTGTTGGCTGTAGATCACAGTCAGTGTGAATTATAAAGCTGATCATTCCAGCCACAGGCCTTTATTCTGACACTGTTGCTTTCATCTCAATAGCCAGGTGCAGCAGAGAACACACACACACACACACACACACTGTACAAACTGTATATTCTATCGCCCTACACCAACCATACACCTAAACCTACCCCTTACAGGAAACTTTCTGCATTTTTACAATTAAAAAACAACTTTGTTTACTTTATTTTTATACCAGTTTTACAAATGAGGACGTCCCCAAAGGGAAGTTTTTGGAGATTTAGCTCACTTTTGGGTACAAATTTGTCCCCAAAATATAGTTAAGTAGGTACACACACACACACACACACACAGTATCTTTCAAAACTTTGGGGTCAGTAGGATTTAAAAAAAAATAAACTAATATTTTTATTCAGCAAGGATGCATTAATTTGATCAAAAGTAACAGTAATAAATTTTACATTGCTAAAAAAAAAACCAAAAAAAAACCTCAATTCACATAAATGCTGTTTTTGAAAAATTATCATGGTTTCTACAAAAACATTAAGCAGCACAACTGTTTCTAACATTAATAATAATAACAAGTGATGGTAACATTTAAAGCCTTAATTCTTTATTAAGGGTTATTAAAGGGTATAATGCAATATAATTATTCATAATGAGCGTTGTAATTCATTATATTTTGTCATAAATAATTATAACCGAATTTAAAATGAATAGTGTCACGCACACACTCACACACACACACACACACACACACACACACACACACACAACAGACACACGCACACACTCACCAGTGCATTACAGGCATGCATTCTGTTTAAAATACTTAACATGCAGCATTACATCATCGTAACCTTTAACTAACCTGAGCAGCAACTTCTGTTCTTCATGACAGAAGTTGATCTGAGAGAGAAAACTGACTGTAGAAGAAGAGAGTTCACGCTAGATCAGGGCTTGTATTTGTTTATTTTAATCATTTATTTAGTGATTGATTTAAATTAAATTTTATTGTGTTATTTTAGTCATATATTTATTCATATTAGATCTTATTTATGTCAATCATTTTCATTTTCATCAAATGTATTATTATTTGATTTATTTAAATCAACTTTATTTATTTTAATACTTTTTTATTTTAATCATTTATTTATTTTATTTATTGGAGCCACCTTAAAAATGAGATGATACATCTCAACGAGGCTATGCTAATAAATAAATACAATTATTTATTTAAAGCAATATTCATTTTAATATTGTTTATTCACTTTAATATTGTTATTTTAATCAAAAGTTGTATTTATTTATTTACATCAATTGTAATTTTATTTTAATAATATATAATATTATAACATATATAATATTAAAATAATTTATTTATTTATTTTAATAATATTTTTTATTTTAATCAAAATTCTTTCTTTTTTGTTTTCACTTTTGTTTGTTCAATCTTGTTTTCATTATTATTTATTATAGCATTTTTTATCTTATGATATTAATATCATAAGATATTTCACTTAAAATCAAGTTTGCATTTTTTCAATTAGTAGTATGTTGTATTGTTGTCACATGACCTCTTGATGTTGCATGTTTAATGCAGCATGTGACGTATAGATGGATAGATAGACAGATAAATAAATACATAGTAAGTAAATAAATAATATATTTTTGCTCCAATTCTGTCTAAAAATATCTTAACCTTTGACAGTCCGCTCAAAACATTTGCCAAATAAAATCAGTCTTCACACTAGAAATGAAAGGTCAGGTCAAGCGCACTGCATTGTGGGTGTGTTTTGTTGTAAATGCATGAGAAGCATTGCATGCATACAGTAAATGTTGATGCGAGTGTTGTGTTCTGAGCAGTGAAGAGCTGTCTGTGTTTACTCCAGTTTGTGACTCAGAGATGTTTCTGTGCTTAACTGCTGACAGGCTCGTCAAAGCCTCCGAGATCCAGAGCTTCTGATAATGACAGCAGCGTTTAGAGGATCCTGGGCTTTAATTAGCCTGATTTCACCATCAGAGCTCTTCATCGCTGCTGTCAGACTCGTCGGTCTTCATCACACACCTGACTTTCTCCTCTCGCTGCTTGTGTAACTCCTGGTTGTGAGCTCTTTGTGAAAGTCTCTGGATAGACTGACTGGTGTTGACATGTTAAACAGAGTTAATGTCGAGTCAGCAGAGATCTGGTTAGTTGAGGCTCTGATTCCTCGTGAGCAGATCTAGTTCTGCTTCTGTTCGGGTTTCTGCTTTTTCTCCAGTGTCTAGAGCAAGTGCTTTAATGCCATGGATACAAATATAATGATCTCCTTACTGAAGGCAGATCAATATTTTCATGCATAAAGAACCGTTTAAACTGTGAAAAACAAAGCACATTGAAATTTCCTATTAAGCCAGAATTAAGAGTAGATGTCCTGTAGAAACTATGGGTGTCCAAAAAATCTTATTGAATCTCATGATATTTATTTTAATTGATTTGTTTATTTTAATTGTTTTTTTAATTTGTTAATTTTAATATGTATTTATTTTATTTTAATTTTCTTTACTATTTATTTACATTTTACCCTATTTTACTCTTAATTTTTAAATAAACCCCTTATTTACATTTTAATTCATGTATTTTATTATTTATTTATTTACATTTTACTCTAACTTTTCAGCAGCTCCCTTAGTACCTTTTAATTTGAATTTAAATTTATTTACTTTTTAATTTATTTGTTTTAAGTGTATGAATTTATATTTTTATATTATTATTATTTATTTACATTTTACACCATGTTTCTCTTAACCTTTCAACAGACCCTTTAGTACCTTTTAGTTTAAGACTGAATACATTTGAATTAATCCATGAATTAATTTATTTACATTTTAAACAAATTTTCTCTTTTCAGCTGCTCTCTTAGTATCTTTTCATTTTAATTTATTTACATTTTAATTGATTTGTTTTAGTGATTTAATAGTAATTTATTGACATTTTTTAATTTAATTAATTTCTTTTCTACATTTTACAGTATTTTTCTCATAACTTTTCAGTAGATTCCTTAGTACCTTTTAATTTTAATTAATTTACTATTCTGTTCTATTCTATTTTATTCTATTCTGTTCTGTTCTATTCCGTTCCATTCTATTCTGTTCTACTCTACTCTATTCTGTTCTATTCTATTCTGTTCTATTCTATTGTATTCTGTTCTATTCTATACTATTCTGTTCTATTCTATTCTGTTCTATTCCGTTCCATTCTATTCCGTTCTATTCTGTTCCATTCTATTTTGTTCTATTCTATTCTGTTCTATTCTGTTCCATTCTATTCCGTTCTATTCTGTTCTACTCTATTCTGTTCTATTCTGTTCTGTTATATTCTATTGTATTCTGTTATATTCTATACTGTTCTGTTCTGTTCTATTCTATTCTGTTCTATTCCGTTCCATTCTATTCCGTTCTACTCTATTCTGTTCTATTCTGTTCTGTTATATTCTGTTGTATTCTGTTATATTCTATACTGTTCTGTTCTATTCTATTCTGTTCTATTCCGTTCCATTCTATTCCATTCTACTCTGTTCTACTCTATTCTGTTCTATTCTATTCTGGTATATTCTATTGTATTCTGTTCTATTCTATTCTATTCTATACTATTCTATTCTGTTCTGTTCATGCCTTCTTGCAGCCTCATGGTCCTCAGACCTGAATTTGAAAACTGTTGATTTAAAAAGCAGAGTTATGGCCGATATAAGCCTGAATTATCATTTTATATTTCCTATAAAGCAAGTGTGCATTGAGTTGCTACCACATGATTAATCAGATACTTACATTAACAAGCATTTGTTCACTTAAAATAATAGTGACCACTAGTGTATTTGACATAACATTCACTACAGCTCATAAAGCCAGTTCAGCCTTTGCTTCACATTTCCCACAATGCACCTGTGCTGTGCTCTTAGAAAACTCTCTGAGCATCACCGAGGGAAAAGAGGTCAGCATGTATTCTTAGTTCTGTTCCTCTGATTCACTGAAGACACTCAAAGCATCAAATAATCATGCAGAAGAAATCACACTGCTTTAGTTTAGCTCAAGCATTCTGATGTTGCATGAAGAAAGACAAACAAAATCTTTACATGTATATCAAACATTAATAATAACAATATATATTTGCAATGATTTTTTATAACTTTATTTTTTGCTAATAAATTTTACTTAAAGACTGTGACAATTGCTATTTTTCCATCCAAAACATAATTCTTGTGGTTTATTTATTTCATTTTTGTTCAGTTAGCTATTTATTTTTTTTTTAATGTGTATTTTTTAGTTAAATGTTATTTATTTATTTATTTACATTTTTTCTTTTAACTTTTCAGCAGATCCCTTAATTAGAATTTATTTACATTTTGGTTAATTGTAATTATTTAATTAAAATGAAAGGCTTTGTATCTAACATTAACAATATATATTTGCAATAGTTTTTTGCCAATCATTTTTCTTAAAGACTGAGACAATTGCTATTTTCCCCCAAAAACGTCATTATTCGTTGTTCATTTTAACTAGATTTTTGCTTGATTTTATCTCTTGCATTAAACATTTTGACATACCTGCATATTTGCATCTATACACTGAAAAAATACAATTAAAATGTTCTGTTTTTCTCTTACCTTTTCATTTTAATTTATTTACATTTAAATGTATTTTAATTATTTATTGCTATTCCCCCTCCCCAATGTCATTCTTCGTTGTGTACATTTAGTTAATTTTTTACTAGATTTTTGCTTAATCTTACCTGCATTAAAGATTTTGATGTACCTACATATTTGCATATATACACTGAAAAAAAATGTTTTTTTTTCAAAAATGTATTTTATTTATTTAAAGCTTTCACTATTTAAAGTATTAAAGAATTTTTTAAGTCTTAAGTATTTTTTTCTGAAAGCAATTATCAAAATTAGGTGAGTTTATGCATAAAACAAGTAAGTAAATATCTGCCAATGGCGTCAGAAAAATAAATTATTGTTAAAGTAAATGTATTTTGAATTTAAGAATATATTTATATTTAAGACGTATTTTAATTTAACAATGTTATTATATTTGTATTGGAAAACAAGAAAATCACTTTTCTCATTTTATTTGCAGAAATTAATTAAATAATTTATTGTATTATTTATTTATTTACATTTTAATAAATGTAATTATATTTAATTTATATTAATTTATTTTATTTAAAAAAAAAATTGTATTTATTTACAGAAAAAGTATCTGCTAATGAAGTAAACTTAAGAAATAAACTTCATTTAAACTGGACACAAGTTTATTTTTCTTACTCCATTGGCAGATATTTGTTCTTATTTTAAGTGTAAAGTCGCTTAATTATGCCATTTTGCTCTCAAGTACATGTATCTTAATTTAAGGATGTTTGTACTGGAGAAAAAGAAAAATAATGAGGAAGAACATAATTTTTTTTATAGTGTAAAGCCAATGTTTGTCTTGTTTTCAGGCCTGGATTTGAGTTTGTGTTCAAGTGAAAGCTGAAGTGCATGTGTGTGTTTGTGAAAATCTTCTCACGCTACACACTTAAACCTCTCTGTCCGTCGTGTCTCGACTCGTTTCTGGATGGATTTAAGGAACCTGAGCATCTGGTTTGAGCAGTTCTCTGTGATTAATTCCTCTGTAAGAGCCGGATTGTGGTGTTATGTAGGTCTGTGATTCTCCGTGAGTCTGAGTGAACAGATCTGCTGTGCGATGTGTTTTTAGGCTGTCGTTCAGGTGTGTTTCTCACCTGAGGCTCACTTCTGTTGGTAAATGTTTATTGCGCTGTGATTTCCTCTGATCTTCATAGTTTCTCTTGAGCGTCTGATAATAATCAGCGGTGAGGATATGTGGCTCGTTCTCCTATCAGACGGGTTATTTATACACAGTGATATTTTTATTCCTGAGCCGTTTGTTCAGCGTCTGAGCGGTCGAGAGCTCAATGTGTTTCTCCATCTTCATGCTGTGTTAGTTAATATAACCGGATGTAGTTCACATCAACTTCATTATTTAGCATTGCATCTTTAGAAATGTTGACTTTTTGTGTGTTTTAATATTGACAGTCAATGTGTTTTATTCAAAGCTGTAAAATATAATGAAACATTGAGCTTTTTGGAGAAATTTAAATTAAGAGCCAAAGCCAAAGTTTCAGACCAGGGTTATTAAAGGTAACTAAAACTGAAACCATAAAAAACTGTTATTTGAAATAAAATGAACTTAAACAGAAATAAAAATACAATATTTTGAAAAACTAAACCTATTTAAGTTCAGCTAGTCAGCAACATTTCTCATTTAGTTAACTTGAAGTAATAAAATAATTAAAACTTAATCTGAAATAAAGATGAATAAAAAAGACCTTTTTTAAAATAAAAAAAACATTTTACTTAAAGTCTTTATGTATAATGCATTAAAAAGGTATTCATAATGTAGTTTGTAATGCTTTTTATTGCGTTATATGTTTGCATAAATAATTGTTACCAAAGTTAAAATGCATTATAATATCTGAAGGTTTGCTTGTCGTGTCTTTTGATGCATTATATTTTGTATAGGTGTAATAATTAATAGATAATTAGTGCATTAGGATCAGGAAAGGTGCAGTGCAAAGCATACTTAATGCATTAAAAATACTTTTACAATTTATTATTTATAAAGGCAATTATATACATTTTTTAAATAAACAAAAATGACAAAAAAGCAAAATGACTAAAAAATTAAAATTGTAATAGTATGTCACTGATACTAAAATAAAACGGGATCAGACACTTCTGAAGTTAAATAGAGTAGATTGTGATCGACACAATGAATAAGTAGCGTTTGTGTGTGTGTGTGTTTTTTATGTTATAGTTTTTATTTTAAGGGCCTTATTTCTATTTTATTTTGTTTTATTTTATTCTATTTTAAGGGCCTTTGTTTATGGTGGTGGTAGTGGTTTTTTGTTGTAATACAAAAAAAAAAACAACTAATAAAAATTACTACAACTCGAACTACAATGAAAGTAAAAACAGAAATTCTAAAAAAATAAAATCTAATTCAAAATATTAACAAACACTATACTAGTGTATCAATGATACTAAAATAACACAAATTAAAGTCACTGCATCTCAATCATGAAAAATTTGTTTCGTAAATCCTTTTAGGAGAAAAAAAAAATAGCAGTCCAACATTTTTTTTATGTTCCATGTCTTTTTTGTTTTTTATCAATCAACAACAAGATCGGCTTTTAGTTTATATGCCTGGAACTGGCAAATATGCTTGATATTTTGCATATATTTTCCATTAAGTGTGTGAATGAACAAGTGCATTTTGATTTCACTGAAGTATGCAAACTTTTCAGAGATATTGGTCTAAAATCTGAACCTTTAGTCTAAATGGTTTTGTTTTTTCGCAGCATTTTGTTTTGCTGCTTCACTCTGATGGTCCATTTTATTCTATTAGTATTTCCAGCCGTGCATTTATTTAGAACAGCTCCTCGAATATGAATATTGTCATTTGTGAACTCTATTGTAAGGCGTTTATATTCTGAGCATTTTTCATGTAAATGTATGTAAATCTAATATCTGTGTACGTGTGTAACAGACCCGCAAAAGGCTTTCATTACACACAAATATTCCCATCCTCTTCTCATTTGGTGAGTGTTTTGTTTTTGCTGTGTTTTGCATGCGTTTTCTGTCAATCAAGCTGTCAATCACTCATATCTGAACCGGTGTAAACACCTGTGACCTTTGACCCGTGTCACATCTGACAGGAACCCACAGCGGCATTTGAGCTTGAAAGATTTTTCTCTTCTATTTCTAATAAATGCTGTTCTTTTGAACTTTCTATTAATCTGTGAATCCTGAAAAATAAGGTATATCACAGTTTCCACAAAATTATTGGGCAGCACAACTGTTTTCAACATTGATAATAATCAGAAATGTTTCTTGAGCAGCAAAGCAGCATATTATACTGATTTCTGAAGATCATGTGACACTGAAGACTGCAGTAATGATGCTGAAAATTCAGCTGCGCATCACAGAAATAAATTACTTTTTCCAATATATTCACGTAGAAAACAGTTATTTTAAATTGTAATAATATTTCACAATCTTTAATGTTTTTGCTGTATTTTTGATAAAATAAATGCATCCTTAGTGAGCAGAAGAGTCTTCTTTCAAAACATTTAAAAAATCCCCAAACCTTTGAACAGTTAACTAAATTACTAGTTAACTAAAACTATAAACATAAAAATCTGATACTTGAAATAAAATGCTTTAATTGTAATAAAATAAAATATTAAAGAATATTAAAATAATAATAAAATAAAAAAAATCAATTTAAAAAGTCAATATATTAAATATATTACTTGTAATATTATAATAATTAAAATTAAAATACAAATTTAAATTTATTTTATTTTAGTTAGTTTAACTTGGTGTGCTAAAATAACTCAAACTAAAACTGAAATAAAAAAAAATTTTCATTGCATTTATTAAAAAATCTAAACAAAAAATAAAAATGACGAAAACAAAACAAAAAACAAAATGACTAAAACTTTAACTAAAATGAAAATTCAGGCAAAATCTGAAAAAGAATTCAAAATATGAATAAAAACTACTGTAGTTTCTAGTTCATTCATCACTCTGGAAGAAGGTCGAGACGAGCACATTGCATTGTGGGATATGGTGCAATATCACCCGATTATGTACAACACATTTTACCAAATATAGTAGTGTATTTTCCCAGTTTGCATACTATATACTGCAGAAATACAGAAGTCGTATGCTATTCTGAACATTTTCAGTGTCTGAAGTGTGTGTGTGTGTGTGTGTTTGAGTTGGTTGCGTGTGTGTGTGTGGGTGTGTGAGTGAGTGTGTGTGTGTTTGAGGTGAGTGTGTGTGTGTGCGTGTGTGTGTATGTGAGTGTGTGCGTGCGTGCGTGTGTGCGCGTGTGTGTGAGTGAGTGTGTGTGTGTGTGTGTGTGTGTGTGTGTTTGAGGTGAGTGTGTGAGGTTAATAAATGTGCCGTCGTCAGCGTTTGCAGCACCTGTGATGAGTTTGTGTTCAACATAAACAAGCACAAAGCCTGAGGGAGCAAACACAAACACACGTATGAACACACACATAACATGCTCTCAGAGTCGGTGAGCTGTGTTCAGTGGCGTCGGCTGGATCTGTAAGGGTCTGTTTTTCTGTAAAGCGTGAATCTGGAGCACTGAAGGATGCTGGGAGGATACAGAGACACCCAGAGTGTAAAATAGGCCAGAGAGAGAGTGTGCGTGAGTCCTTTAGTTCCCCTCAAACACACACACACACACACACGGTCCAAAACACTCGCCAAGAATAATGTGAGTAAAAAGTGCTTTGCTGAGTACTGAGCTGGTCTCCATATGTTTGCTAACCATCTGCTGCACATTTATTAGGAATACGGCTGTAATTGAACGGTAAGAACAACAGCGACTGTCAGCGATTCACCGGCTAATAATAAAAACATCTGTCATGAAGTTTGTTTTTACCTGCTAAAGTCTTTTAGCGTTAGAAACGTTTGAGGAAAGCAGGCTCTTCTGCTCGCCAAGGCTGCATTTTTTTAAAATTAAAAATACAGAAAAATTTTGTAAAATTGTCAAATATATTAAAATTCAAATGAGCTGTTTTCTTTGTGAATATCTGTTAAACTGTAATTTATTCCTGTGATCAAAGCTGTATTTTCAGCATCATTACTCCAGTCTTCAGTGTTACACGATCCTTCAGAAATCATTCTAATATGCTGATTTGCTGTTTATCATTGTTATCAATGCCCAAAACAGTTTATTTTTCAGGATTCACAGATGAATAGAGAGTTCAAAAGAACAGCATTTGTTTGAAAGAGAAATCTTTTGAAACATTATAAATGTCTTTACTGGCACTTCTGATCAATTTAATGCGTCCTTGATAAATAAAAGTTTAAATTTTGTAAAAAAAAAAAAACATCTTACTGACTGTACATGTGAAATATTCCTTGTCATAAGGACAAAAATGTGCATATATTTGAAGAAAAACACATTGAATAAGTCAGTATTTATGGCTGCTAATTGTTCGGTTTTGTTTCTCTGTTGCAGGAGACTAATGAGATCGTGGCCATTAAGAAGTTTAAGGACAGTGAAGGTGAGTATAAATATAGTATAAATATTGCTTTGTGAATATCTGTTAAACTGTAATTTATTTCTGTGATCAAAGCTGTATTTTCAGCATCATTACTCCAGTCTTCAGTGTTACACGATCCTTCAGAAATCATTCTAATATGCTGATTTGCTGTTTATCATTGTTATCAATGCCCAAAACAGTTTATTTTTCAGGATTCACAGATGAATAGAAAGTTCAAAAGAACAGCATTTGTTTGAAAGAGAAATCTTTTGAAACATTATAAATGTCTTTACTGGCACTTCTGATCAATTTAATGCGTCCTTGATGAATAAAAGTGTAAATTTTGTAAAAAAAACATCTTACTGACTGTACATGTGAAATATTCCTTGTCATAAGGACAAAAATGTGCATATATTTGAAGAAAAACACATTGAATAAGTCAGTATTTATGGCTGCTAATTGTTCGGTTTTGTTTCTCTGTTGCAGGAGACTAATGAGATCGTGGCCATTAAGAAGTTTAAGGACAGTGAAGGTGAGTATAAATATAGTATAAATATTGGGTGCAAAACTATATTAGAAATGACTAAAAGACATTTAAGTTAAAGCACTAAAATTACTAACTGTAAATAAATTAAAACTAAAACAAATAAAAATATGTATTAAACTTGACAAATATGAAAAATATGAAAGTTAAATAATTAAAATAAAATAAAATTCAAAATATTAATAAAAACTATAAGTAGTATATAAATAATACTAAATTAACTGAAATAAAATATAACATAAATATTAGATGAAAAAAACTACATTGGAAATACTTAAAATTAGGTAAATAAAATATTTAATCGCGATTAATCGCACGACTGTCATGAGCTAACTCGTGATTAATCGCAACTTAATCGCAAATTTTTATCTGTTCTAAATGTACCTTAAATTAATACTTTTCAAATTTTTAATACTCTAATTAACATGGTCACGAACAAATATGGATGCTTTATGCAAATGTATGTTTATTATTAGTGAAACCATACTCAACATAGAGCATGAAGTTTAGACAGGTTTCAAAGGTCATAGATGTTTTTCAAAGAACTTGTCTATTAGACACATGAAGCTTATTTAGTCAGCTTTCAGATGATGTATAAATCTCAATTTCTAAAAATGGACCCTTATGACTGGATTTGTGCTCCAGGGTCACGTATATTTAAATTTAAAAATTAAATGTCAATCAGAAATAATATAGACATTTAATAAATACATTGAAATTTGAAAATATAAAATAAAAGCCAACTCAAAAAATTTTATAAGAACTGTAATTAGTATATAAATAATACTAGTTACACTTAAGTAATGTTTTACGTTGTATTACAACTGAAACAAAGTAACTAATTATGTTCTATTTTTTAAATTGAAAGTGACAAATTAGTTTCTGGTTTCTACTGGTTTTGTGACATTTCAGTTTACATATAAAAAGTACTGCATGTTGACTTCTTGTGGCTCTCTGCTCAGAAAATGAGGAGGTGAAGGAGACGACCATGCGTGAGCTGAAGATGCTCCGCACGCTGAAGCAGGAGAACATCGTGGAGCTGAAGGAGGCGTTTCGGCAGCGAGGGAAGCTGTACCTGGTGTTTGAGTACGTGGAGAAGGTGAGATGAGACGGAGAGCGCTGAGATGCTCGGTCCTTGTTCTCCTGATGTGGTTTGTTGAGGTGATTGTGTGTGTGTTTGTGCTGCAGAACATGCTGGAGCTGCTGGAGGACATGCCTAACGGAGCTCCGCCGGAGAAGGTCCGGATCTACATCTACCAGCTGATCAAAGCCATCCACTGGTGCCATAAGAACAACATCGTCCACAGAGGTCACAGAACACCAATTATCACTTATATTTGAATGATTTATTTAATTATTAAATCTGCAGAGGTGTGAGACCACCTGCAATAAAATAAATAATATTTTAATACAATCAAAAAATGTAATAATTAAAAAAATAATATAAATAATTCTAAATGTAATTTATTTTTTTGAATAAAATATAATTTATTTATAAAATAAATATTAAATATTTAATTATATTATTTGATTTTAAGCATCATCCTGCATTAAATATTACACATGCATGCTGGATTGATCTGTCTCTCTGGCTTTCTAGATATCAAGCCGGAGAATCTGCTCATCAGCTCCGACGATATGCTCAAACTGTGCGACTTCGGTGAGTTTCTGTAGTCATGTGATCGTGAAGCACCAATCACTGGGCTTCTATCTGGATTGCCCGATGCGCATCACAGGACTTTGTGTGTGAGCGAATCCGAATTCTCATAGTGACCTGTATTAGACTCGTGTGTGTGTGTGTGTGTGTGTGTGTGTGTGTGACAGAAGGTGGTCTGTCTGTCTGTTCTCCATTCTGCTGGAAACACTGCCATTGTTTTGATTGGGAAATGCAATCAAACATCTTCTGTCCTCCTAAAATCCTGCATGTTTCTTTAACATGTTTGATCAGTCACTGATGTAAATGTGAGGTCTGTTGTTCTGGCAGGGTTTGCGCGGGATCTCTCTGAAAGCACCGATGCGAACTACACTGAGTATGTGGCTACTAGATGGTACCGATCCCCGGAGCTGCTGCTGGGGTGAGTGTGTGAACTTCAGTCATGTTATCAGTGGATGGGTACAAATGTCTTGTCACATTTCAATATGAAAAAAAAGTTATATTTTGCTTAAATAAATTCTGTTTTATTTTAATGTCTGTCTATTTTAAAGTTTATTTTTAGGGCCATTTGATTTTTTTTTTTTGGACCGTTTGAATTTTTTTCTCACATTTATAACCCTAAATTCTTTCTTTAATGCATCTGGATGTTACTTTTTATGTTATTTTATTTTATTTTATTGTATTATTTATTTAAAAATAAATACATCAATAAATAAATAAATACAAATGAAGAAAATGACAAATAAAATAATAATAATAAAATTGTATTTTAATTCATATTTTATAATAATATTATTAAACTATCTATCTATCTATCTGTCTGTCTGTCTGTCTGTTAAAATGTAAAAAAATGATAATGTCTTA
>NW_015661909.1:15021-16129 GCF_001515625.1 Sinocyclocheilus rhinocerous | reverse complement strand
TATATTCTATAATTTTTCAATTTAAAAAAATTTCAACATTATTTAATTTTGTTTAATTTCGATTATGAATTATTTCATTGTTTAATTAATATAATCAATAAACATAACCTCACATAATATGTATATACTATAAGTGTGCCCTGATCATGCTCTTGGCAGGTTTCACTGATTCGCTGACTGTCTGTGGTGTTTGTTCACGAGTCTCGACTGATAATCAGTGTCTCTGTCAGGGCTCCGTACGGGAAGGCGGTGGACATGTGGTCGGTGGGGTGTATTCTGGGCGAGCTGAGCGACGGTCAGCCTCTGTTTCCGGGCGAGAGTGAGATCGACCAGCTCTTCACCATCCAGAAGATCCTGGGGCCCCTGCCGCCCGAACAGATGAAGCTCTTCTACAACAACCCACGCTTTCACGGGCTACGGGTCAGTCTGTCTGTCCCTCTCGAATCAGATCAGCTGCTCCTGTTCTTACTGTGAGCCATTCATCAGCGTGTGCTATCCGTGTGCAGTTTCCCTCGGTCAGCCATCCGCAGACTCTGAGATATAAAAATGAATTAATTTGTTTATAATACTGTTTATATACATTATATATATATATATATATAAAGAACATAAATAATAAATATAAGAACATATGATAAATAAAAATAATATAAAAATATAGAGTATACTTTAAAAGTAAAATGAATAAAATTACTTTTTATAAACAATTAAATATTAAATACTAATAATTATTATAATTAATAATTATGAAATATTATGTAATAAAAAATAAATAAAATAAAACGGCAATCTAAATAAAATTATTATATAACATAAAACATGAAATAATATATAAAATATAGTGTAAAATGTAGCTAAATTATAAAATAGAAATGTTTATTTTATATAGTTAAAATTAAATGTAATTATAATTAACATAATAAATATTATAATAAATATATAAATATATAATATAAATATAAATAATAAACAACATAATATAATGTAATATATAATATAAAAGTAGATGGTTATCTTTAGATTTGGTTAATTTGTCATGATTCATACTTGTTTTATATAACAAGTGTAAGTGTGTGTGTGTGTGAGAGTGTGTGTGAGAGTGTGTGTG
>NW_015661909.1:10273-13433 GCF_001515625.1 Sinocyclocheilus rhinocerous | reverse complement strand
GTGTGTGTGTGGGTGTGTGAGTGAGTGTGAGAGAGAGTGAGTGTGAGTGTGTGTGTGGGTGTGTGAGTGAGTGTGAGAGAGAGTGAGTGTGAGTGTGTTGTTCATCACATGGGATGGTACTAGTACTATAATCAGACTGAAAGGGAGAGAAATTAGTCAGGTTATCCGTAACCTTCACGTTTCAAAGCTGTATGAAATATTAAATAATCAAACTAATTAGTGTTTTTGTGTTTGTCATCCGTTCCCCACACAGATCTAAACGAGCCTGACCTTCCCTTTTCTTGTCGTTCTTCTCAAGCACTCGTTCACTGGGTTTCTATTCGCTTGCACTTCATTAGTCTTTACCTGAGGACTGAATCAGTCCGTGTAGCCTACATACTACACCTGTTTGTGTGTCTTTTTACTATCTGTGAGTTTAATAGTCAGCGTGTTGCTGCATTTGTTAGCGGTTAGCACAGCTGGTTTGTGTTTATGCTAATGAGCGTGACTCACGGCGCTTCATTAGGTGAATGTGTCGTATCATCACCGCCGTAATTGTGCGCTAATTATATTTGCAGCGTGGTGGTTTCCTTATTTCTGTAGCGGCAACTCTCCTGCTGCTAATAATCCTGACACTGAAAGTATCCTCCGGTAAACTCTAACAGGACGCTTGTTCTGTCATGCTTTAATGAAACAACATGAATCATGCCTGAAATAAATCCCCAATAAATTAAGTGTAGGACATTGTGGTAATTAACGCTAACGGTGTTCTGGTGCGATGGGCTTGTTGGAGCTTGTTTCCTCTGGCAGTCGGATATTAATAGATATCCGTTGGGTGAATCTCATGAAATCTGTCAAAATGATTTTCAAGTCGTGTTTCACCACAAAAATCAAAAGGAGGAAAAAAAATGAATATGTATTTTGCATAAAAACGGTGAAGCTCGCTTTTAGGACCATGACATGTTTTGCAACATGACATGCAATGCAAAAAAACAATTATTTACAATATTTTTTATCCATAATACAGTACACAAAATACTGTATCACAATAATGAGAATCATCATTGAGAATAATGACCTCAAAGAAAACAACAGTATATATAATTGTTAATTATGTGTATGTGTGTGTGTGTATGTATGTATGTATATATACAGGTGCATCTCAATAAATTAGAATGTCGTGGAAAAGTTCATTTATTTCAGTAATTCAACTCAAATTGTGAAACTCGTGTATTAAATAAATTCAATGCACACAGACTGAAGTAGTTTAAGTAAGCCACTCCTGAACCACAGACAACGTCAGAGGCGTCTTACCTGGGCTAAGGAGAAGAAGAACTGGACTGTTGCCCAGTGGTCCAAAGTCCTCTTTTCAGATGAGAGCAAGTTTTGTATTTCATTTGGAAACCAAGGTCTTAGAGTCTGGAGGAAGGGTGGAGAAGCTCATAGCCCAAGTTGCTTGAAGTCCAGTGTTAAGTTTCCACAGTCTGTGATGATTTGGGGTGCAATGTCATCTGCTGGTGTTGGTCCATTGTGTTTTTTGAAAACCAACGTCACTGCACCCGTTTACCAAGACATTTTGGAGCACTTCATGCTTCCTTCTGCTGACCAGCTTTTTGAAGATGCTGATTTCATTTTCCAGCAGGATTTGGCACCTGCTCACACTGCCAAAAGCACCAAAAGTTGGTTAAATGACCATGGTGTTTGGTGTGCTTGACTGGCCAGCAAACTCACCAGACCTGAACCCCATAGAGAATCTATGGGGTATTGTCAAGAGGAAAATGAGGAACAAGAGACCAAAAAATGCAGATGAGCTGAAGGCCACTGTCAAAGAAACCTGGGCTTCCATACCACCTCAGTAGTGCCACAAACTGATCACCTCCATGCCACGCCGAATTGGGGCAGTAATTAAAGCAAAAGGAGCCCCTGCCAAGTATTGAGTACATGTACAGTAAATTAACATACTTTCCAGAAGGCCAACAATTCATTAAAAATGTTTTTTTTTATTGGTCTTATGGAGTATTCTAATTTGTTGAGATAGTGAGTTGGTGGGTTTTTGTTAAATGTGAGCCAAAATCATCACAATTAAAAGAACCAAAGACTTAAACTACTTCAGTCTGTGTGCATTGAATTTATTTAATACACGAGTTTCACAATTTGAGTTGAATTACTGAAATAAATGAACTTTTCCACGACATTCTAATTTATTGAGATGCACCTGTATATATATATATATTGAGAGAGAGAGATAGAAAGATATATATGTATATATACAGTGTTGGGGACATGTAACGGCGTTTTACATATTTTATTATTTAATTTAATTACAAAATAAATGTAACTGTAATCAGTTACAGTTACTAAGAAAAAATATGTAATTAAATTACAGTTACTTATGAAAATGTTAACGATTACAAAGGGGATTACATTTGAATATTTACACACATCCACATACAGATTTAATTGATTTCTTTCCCAAATTGCACTGACTACTCTGAGACATACGGCCCTATAATTTCCGCGATGCGGAAAACACAGACTGGTTCATAGAATCCAGTCATAAAAACGGAATTCCTAGTATAGCCTAACGCGGACGGAATATGCCACATTTTGGACGAATAAATCAAAAGTAGGTCAGTACACTTGAATCAAAACGCGATATGGACTAGTGTCTGTGAACATTAAGCCGCAAAAAGACAATATATGAATCCTGCACGTTCTGCGTGTCTGTGGAAATCAGGCGCAGACTTGCCATCGGGAGAAACGGGACAATTCCCGGTGGCCTGGCAGCCGATTTGGCCCGCTATTTTAATATTATTATTGTATAATTGCCTGCCGAATGTACTAAAGCAATTGTTTTACGAATTCGACATTCGATAATAAATCTCTAATAAATCATGAATGGGTTAGTCGTGACTGGCAATGCTTCGGCTCGCGAGCTCTCCGCGCCTCCGCCAAACGGTTTGGATCAGATCAGAGTAATCAATGCGAGAGAGAGAATGGAGTGGACTGTGGAAGCGCACAGGTGGAACAGAGAAGCAAAACTAGGCCTGCTGTTCAGGGTTTCAAGTGCAGGTCAGTTTCATCTGTAAATATGCTATTGTAGTTTTGTCTTTGTTTACTTAGTTAAGCAGCAGCAGCCCATTGCTCATCAGTCATCACTCAAAATACTGTATAAAGAACA
>NW_015661909.1:6983-10198 GCF_001515625.1 Sinocyclocheilus rhinocerous | reverse complement strand
ATATTTTGAAGAATGTTGGTAACCAAACAGTTTATGGTTTACAGTAGCCACAGTATGCAAAAATACAATGGCTACCATCAACTGTTTGGTTACCTACACTCTTCAAAATATATTTTTCTGTGCTCAAACACTCATACAGGTTTGGAACAACTTGATGTAAGGAAATGATGACAATTTAAATTTTTTGGCCAAATGAAGCCTTTAAGTTTTCTGTAACATTATGTTCACATATGCAAACGTTGCATTATCTAATTAAATATGCACTCATTTGCATATATTTCCAGAATAATAAACTGAACATTGCATAAAGCCTGGTCCAATTTTTTTTTTACATATTAGAGTTAAAGGCTTTTACTGAGGGGATCTCTCTTTTAATCGCTCCATAAATCACAAAATACCGCCAGAAAAAAACCACCATATTTAGAGGTTACAGTGGGTACGGAAAGTATTCAGACCCCCTTAAATTTTTCACTTTTTGTTATATTGCAGCCATTTGCTAAAATCATTTAAGTTAATTTTTTTTCCTCATTAATGTACACATAGCACCCCATATTGACAGAAAAACACAGAATTGTTGACATTTTTGCAGATTTATTAAAAAAGAAAAACTGAAATATCACATGGTCTTAAGTATTCAGACCCTTTGCTGTGACACTCATATATTTAACTCAGGTGCTGTCCATTTGTTCTGATCATCCTTGAGATGGTTCTACACCTTCATTTGAGTCCAGCTGTGTTTGATTATACTGATTGGACTTGATTAGGAAAGCCACACACCTGTCTATATAAGACCTTACAGCTCACAGTGCATGTCAGAGCAAATGAGAATCATGAGGTCAAAGGAATTGCCTGAAGAGCTCAGAGACAGAATTGTGGCAAGGCACAGATCTGGCCAAGGTTACAGAAAAATTTCTGCTGCACTTAAGGTTCCTAAGAGCACGGTGGCCTCCATAATCCTTAAATGGAAGACGTTTGGGACGACCAGAAGCCTTCCTAGAGCTGGCCGTCCGGCCAAACTGAGCTATCGGGGGAGAAGAGCCTTGGTGAGAGAGGTAAAGAAGAACCCAAAGATCACTGTGGCTGAGCTCCAGAGATGCAGTCGGGAGATGGGAGAAAGTTGTAGAAAGTCAACCATCACTGCAGCCCTCCACCAGTCGGGGCTTTATGGCAGAGTGGCCCGACGGAAGCCTCTCCTCAGTTCAAGACACATGAAAGCCCGCATGGAGTTTGCTAAAAAACATCTGAAGGACTCCAAGATGGTGAGAAATAAGATTCTCTGGTCTGATGAGACCAAGATAGAACTTTTTGGCCTTAATTCTAAGCGGTATGTGTGGAGAAAACCAGGCACCTGTCCAATACAGTCCCAACAGTGAAGCATGGTGGTGGCAGCATCATGCTGTGGGGGTGTTTTTCAGCTGCAGGGACAGGACGACTGGTTGCAATCGAGGGAAAGATGAATGCGGCCAAGTACAGGGATATCCTGGATGAAAACCTTCTCCAGAGTGCTCAGGACCTCAGACTGGAACTAAGGTTTACCTTCCAACAAGACAATGACCCTAAGCACACAGCTAAAATAACGAAGGAGTGGCTTCACAACAACTCTGTGACTGTTCTTGAATGGCCCAGCCAGAGCCCTGACTTAAACCCAATTGAGCATCTCTGGAGAGACCTAAAAATGGCTGTCCACCTACGTTTACCATCCAACCTGACAGAACTGGAGTGGATCTGCAAGAGGGAATGGCAGAGGATCCCCAAATCCAGTGGATATAACCTTGTTGCATCTTTCCCAAAAAGACTCGTGGCTGTATTAGATCAAAAGGGTGCTTCTACTAAGTACTGAGCAAAGGGTCTGAATACTTAGGACGATGTGATATTTCAGTTTTTCTTTTTTAATAAATCTGCAAAAATGTCAACAATTCTGTGTTTTTCTGTCAATATGGGGTGCTGTGTGTACATTAATGAGGAAAAAAAATTAACTTAAATGATTTTAGCAAATGGCTGCAATATAACAAAGAGTGAAAAATTTAAGGGGGTCTGAATACTTTCCGTACCCACTGTATATATTTAGTCTAATATAGATAGATAGATAGATAGATAGATAGATGTAGAGCACAAAATAATTCAGCAAAATATAGATTTACATTCATAAAGTAATTATATATAATGTAGCAGTTGTAGTTCCTTTATAGTAATTAAATGTTTTAATTTAATTTATAATAAAATGTAAGGTAATTATATATTACTATAAGAATTATATATTTCTATAAGATAGTATATATGTATATTCTAAAATATAGTACAGTACACAGAAAATTGTACAGGAAGGTACTGTAAGTAAAAATTTTCAATTCATTATAATAATCAGAATTAAAGAAATGTGCTTAGTTTTCATGAAAAGAATTGAAAAAATTGGGGGGTTTTTTTACTAAGTTTTTTCTTTCGATTTCACTGTGAAATGTTTTCATAGGATCGAGTGGTTGAGACTGTCAACCAGGATTATCCATGTCATTGTGGTTTGTATTTTCAGAACCTGTTGTTGTTAAACCCGAATGAGCGCTATCTGACTGAACAGAGTCTGAACCACCACGCCTTCCAGACTCAGCGCCTGACGGAGCGACCCGGCCCGCTCACACCCACACCCGTCCGCTCCTCCAAGAGGAAACCGCTCCTGGACAACAGCGCCCCCAGCAGGTCAGGAGGAGTAATGAAATCAGACTGAGGAGAGTCAATGTTACAGTGATGGGCTGTGCTTGGAATGGAAAACTAGTGTACTTATTGTATACTGGCTAATTATCTGGTTAAGTATGCAATATTTCAAATAGTAGTATGCTATTTTTGGTGACATGATCTTATTACATTTACAACTCGAAAATAGTTAATTTTGCATTTTTAATCCAGTTTTGTGTACAATTTTTAGCTTTTGGCAGCAAATAATGAGTCTTACTTCATTTAGATTCATCATTCTGCAAGTCAAGGTCAAATAAAATTAATAGAAAGTCAATTTGAGTGCATTGCATTATGGGATACAGAATATTACACTATATGTGCTCATTGAATACTGCAAATTTTGCTACATTTAGTAGGTCATCAGGTATTCCATACAAAAATACAGTGCACCAAATGCGATAGATAGATAGACAGACAGATAGATAGATAGATAGATAGATAGATAGATAGACAAACAGGCACAGATAGATAGATAGATAGATAGATAG
>NW_015661909.1:812-3800 GCF_001515625.1 Sinocyclocheilus rhinocerous | reverse complement strand
GATAGACAGACAAACAGGCACAGATAGACAGATAGACAGATAGATAGATAGATAGATAGACAGACGGACGGATGGATAGATAGATAGATAGATAGACAAACAGGCACAGATAGATAGATAGATAGACAGACAAACAGGCACAGATAGATAGATAGATAGATAGATAGATAGACAGGCGAACAGACAGACAGATCCAAGAAACTGTTTTCCTCAAACAGTGTTGCATACAGTCACCAAGGTTTGCATACTTTAATTTTTAATGGGTCTTTAGGGGTCATGTGGTCAAGAGTTCAAGTCACCATCGCTCAAACAGCCGCGACTGTTCCAGTCTGCCCCGCCACGGGAACGAAGACCTCCACCCGTCCAGCACCGAGGCATTCCTGAATGGGTCGGTACCGTCTGCCAACAGCCTGAGTCCGGTGATGCACCCCAAATCCTTTCAGCCGCTCAACCGCTCGGCGTCATGCGGTAAAGACCTGGCCAGCCTGCATCACGCCAAAGAGGCCAAATCCAAAGCAGGCGATTTTGACTTTGGCAAACCGGCGGACGGACCGGTGCCCAAATACCTGAAATCCAACACGCCTCGCTCCCAGAACCGCCATTCCTTTGTGGAGGGCAAGACCAGCACTTTGGCGGGGGACCGGGAGAAACAGAGCCGCCACGGCACATCTTTGGGCGGAAAGGGGTCGTCTTCGTACCTGAGTTTGTCCAAGAGTCACGGAGTGCTTAGCGACGCCAAATCCGTGAGCAACCTCAGCGACATGCGACTGCACCCAGATGACCCCGCCGGCTCGCCGCGCTACTTCCCCAGCAGCTGCTTGGACCTCAACATGAACCTGAACTTGCCAGCGCCGGGCAGTCCATCCCTGCAACACGGGGAGCGTTCCGGACACAGTCCCGCAGTGGGGCGTCGCAGCAAGCTGGAACGGGATGGAAGCATGGCTGAGCCGTCCACCCGCCGTTCCTCATCAAGGCAGAAGAGTGACGGAAACCCTGTCGATCCGCTTGACCCCATAGGGGGACTGTCTCTTTCGGCACCCCATGAGTTCCCCTACGGCATGGGCTACACCAGCCCGTTTTCCTCCCAGCAGAGGCCGCATAGGCACTCCATGTATGTGCGGAGGGAACGGGGGCGACCCCACGGAGGTGAGGCGGGCGGATTGGCAGTGGGGCAAGGGATGTCCACGAGGGCCAGCAGTCTACAGCTCCTGACCCCTCAGCTACAGCATCGGACCCTGCCGAGACACATGGACAATGCCGTGTCGCGGGAAGCGGGATTAGACGACATCAGGGTCAGTCCTCCAGACCTCTTTCACTTTCTTTAGTGATTTGCTAGCGCAGAGCATTGCAGCATGCTTTATGATGCCTGTGAGTGTTCGTGAAGTGTGTAGAGTTGGTCCAGTGGTGGGTCTGGATGAGGAGTGGACAGCTTTAGCTCCAGTGTTTAGCTCCATCCCTAATCAGTCAGACCTGAAAAATCCATCCAAAGTCTTCAAGTTTGCAGGTTGAAAATTGCAGGCAGGTGTGTTTGGTCAAGGTTGGAGCTAAACTCTGCATGACAGTAATTCTACAGGATTGGAGTTGCCCATCCCGGGTCTGGGTGAAGTCTGGACGTGTGGCTTGTAAATATTAGGCTCCGTTCCAAACCTTAATAAGCTGCCCCAGTGTCTATTGTCTACATAGGCTGCTAGCTTCTAAGGCAACATCCTACAAAATTTAGAATTAAAATATTGGCTCCCTTTCGGTTGATGGGAGTGAATTTGATTTTAATTGACCACAAAACATAGGGAGTTGAATTTGAATGACAGGAAGAGGAAATGCGGTTGTTTTGGCTATATTACTTTTTTGTAACAAACTAAAAAGTAACAAACTAAAAAAAACAACAAACTAAAAAGTGCATGTGATATTAACAGACGAACTACGCTCATATTTATAATTCCAAACAATCAGTAAGCGACAGGTGCTAGGAAACGCTGTTTTGTACTCATTTATTGACGAGTCGGCTGCGGTGCGCTGCTTCTCTGCCACTCACTGCACAGAACAGACGCCGAGAGAGGTAACACTTCTCCGGGAAAGTCAACCTCGCGCTCGAGGGACAGCACTGGCGAAATCTTTTAACTGAACCATAGCTAGGTTTGTCAGTATGAATATTCTATGGAAAAAAGCCGCTAAAAGGGCCTGAAAGTTGCTAAATCTAGTGCTAAAGTCGCGCTCGTGTGTGTGAGACGCGGGAGCTGATGGCAGGGGGCGGTGGATATTTGTGGCGGTCAATGTGGATATTGTGGATGAGTTCTTCTGTGTCATCACGTTCTATTAGTTCTACAGCTTCAGTTTCAGAACTTTCACGCTTAGTAACACATACAGCATACGCTTAGTTCCCTCACCACAGTGCAACAGTGAAAAGGGACCCCTTTCAAACAGTGTCGCGTTCCAAACATTGTTTAAGTGACATACACCGGTATTGCGGTATTTAAAAAAATTCATATCATAACAAAAATAAAAACCGGTATTCGGTATGAACCGGTATACCGCCCAGCACTAATAGAATAGCAATATGTACAATTTGTTCATCTGAAATATCAAAGAGTCGGCTTATTGTTGAAGAACTGTACTACTGGTTTAATTTATCACCTGAGAAAATTATACTCTGAACAGCATAAATAGCAACAGGTACCCTATTACCCAAATTTAAATACTGAAACTTTATTTTTCATTTTGATAAAAAAAAAAAAATTTGATCATCACCAATGTTGTCTAAATAAAAAAATAAATAAAAAAACTGTTTCAAAAAATACAAATATAACATTGAAATCATTCATTTTAATTATGCATTTCCAACATTATTCATTAGAAAAATCGCTAATATTGGGTAACCAGTATGGTGCCGATATATAAGCGAATGAGAACTTGGGCTCTCAGGCTCAAAAAATGTAAAATAAAAACCACTCTATGCAACATCCTCCCAGTGCCTTCATGAGAGAAATAGCA
>NW_015661909.1:0-313 GCF_001515625.1 Sinocyclocheilus rhinocerous | reverse complement strand
CTATCTATCTATCTATCTGTCTATCTATCTGTCTGTCTGTCTGTCTGTCTGTCTGTGTCTGTCTGTGTCTATCTATCTATCTATCTATCTGTCTATCTGTCTGTCTGTCTGTGTCTGTCTATCTATCTATCTATCTATCTATCTGTCTATCTATCTGTCTGTCTGTCTGTCTGTCTAGTTTGTGTACAGTATGATGTCTGAGTGTGTTGTCTATGTAGGCAGCTCACTAGGGTTTGTAACAGGGTGTTTGTATGAATGTGTGCGGGCACTTTGTGCTTCACCTGCTCTCATCTCTCCATAAACAGAGCGACCC
>NW_015661908.1:4487-12910 GCF_001515625.1 Sinocyclocheilus rhinocerous | reverse complement strand
ATTCTTATACTGGCACTATGTAACCAATTTTAATTTTATTCTTGTCATTATGTATCCGATTTGAAAAAACTATTCTTGTCATTATCTCTATATTTTTTAATAAAAGACCAAAACGTGGCTCTTGTACGTGTTATTCTTTTGCAGAGGGTCGAAACGTCGACATGTCCGAGCTCATGAAAAAAGTTTATTACACTCCTGATAACCCCGGATCTTTAGGAGGTAAAAAACGGTTAAAAGATGCAGTCTTAAAGGATACAGGCATCCGTCTGAGCGATAAACAGGTCTCAGACTGGTTGGCTGGGGAGGATGCGTACACATTACACAGATCAGCCCCTATAAACTACAAACGTAATAGAGTCGTGGTGTATGGGGTGGATACACAGTTCCAAGCGGATCTCTTCGACATGTCGGTTTATTCCAAGGAAAATGATAATAATAAATATTTGCTGACACGTATCGACGTATTTAGTAAGTATGCGTGGGCTCGAGCGCTAAAGAATAAGAGCAGTGTCGAAGTTACTAAAACGTTCAAGTCTATAGTTGAAGAGGGGCGTGTTCCAAAGAAATTGCAGACGGATAGGGGGATGGAATTTTTTAACAAACATTTTCAAGATTTAATGAAAAAGCATGACGTTCATCATTTTGCTACGGCTACTGATTTGAAGGCCAGTGTCGTGGAACGATTTAATGGAACGTTAAAAAACCGAATGTGGAGATTTTTAACAGCCACAAATTCACGGAGATACATAGATGTTTTGCAAGATATTATGCATGGGTACAACTCCAGTTACCATAGAAGTATTAAGATGAGACCGACGGACGTCGGCAAAGAAAATTAAGGTACCGTATTTCAAAACTTGTACGGTGGTATGAAGAAGAAGAACGATCACACCGTATGTAAATATAAAGTAGGGGATGTGGTCAGGATTTCTAAAGTACGAGGGCCGTTCGCCAAGGGCTATGAACAGAACTACACCGATTAATTTTTCACTATCTCTGTGTGTATCCCGCGTCATCCTCCCGTATACAGACACTCTGATTATGACGGCGATGTCATCGACGGGGTGTTTTACGAAGAAGATTTACAAAAAATCGTGAGCAAAAACAAAGCGTTTAAGGTGGAAAAGATTTTAGGGGAGAAAAAACAGGGGCGATCTACGCTGGTTTTAGTGAAATGGCTAGGATGGCCCGCGAAATTTAATAGCTATATAGACAAAAAAGCTTTGTTGGACTTGCAAAAACCTTAAAACACGCATGTCTTTACCGAAAGAGATCATTTGAGTGAAGGTTCACCATGGATGATCGTGGTTTCTACGTCACGTTACCGTGCAACGCTTCTTTGTCAGTTTATCCTGAAAATCGCATATCTAGTTATACGACCAGGTTAGCAAAAACTATAAACCTGAAAGGAGAATGGCAAGTAGGTCTTGCCGAGATTGAATATCCTAGAAGCTGGTACACCCTTAAAGACGACGATGGGGTTTTCAGCCTGCACGTCTCCCCAGTACCATCCCAGAAATATGCGAATAAACCCGGCGAAACAGTGTTTAAAGAGTTATCAGGGTTTTCCGTATCAAGGATACTCCAAATAAGTGGTGGGTATTACGAGAACGTTCAAGCCATGATCACTGCGATAAATGCACTTATTGCACCAGCAGCGGTAATAGGTTACGATCGATTAAAAAACAAAGCCCAGCTGATCGCAAAGCCCAACATTTCGGTAAGCTTCTACGGAAAACTCGCCGCTATTTTAGGAGCGAAACCTGACGTGGCTTTAGGACGTGACTCATACCATGAAAAAGCCAACTTTACAATGAGCGTTATCACGGACGCTCCTCATCAAGCCGATATCAACGCGGGGTTCTATACGATGTATGTTTATACCGACATTATCGAATACCAATCAGTGGGCGATTCGTACGTCCACCTTTTAAGATGCGTACATTTAAACGAGGGGAGACAATGATACCGTCAGTGTTAGATACGACAAACCCCATTACGCATCGGTCAACAAGTCGCTCATCACGGACATCGCCGTAGAATTAAAGGACGACCAAAACCGCGAAATACCATTTTCTTACGGGAAAGTCATTGTAAAACTACACTTTAGGCCTGTGAAACAATCAGTGCTTTAAAAATGACTTATTACAACCCACGTGGGATGAACGCCACTGACTACATCGACTATTATCGAAATCAGGCGGGAGGTGGTCTAACCGGATATGCTGGAGGAGCCGTTATGTACGGGGCCGGCCTAGGAGGACTTTTCAGAGGTCTGTTTAGGTTGGCCATTCCGTTGTTAACAAGGGGGTTCAGCATCGCTAAACCGCACCTAAAATCGGCCGCTAAAAATATAGCAGCCGACGTCGTCTCAAACGCTCTGTCAAGATCGTATAACGGCGATCCTAAAGCTCAAGACGGTTCAGGACTTATGGTGATGGCTCGTAAGAGAACATCTAAACCTCCGGGCATAAGGAGGCATTGTCATTCAATAAAGAAAACAAAGCGCGGTCCCAAGAAGGTCTCAGTCACGCGCAAAAGGCGTAAGAAGACTGTGATGCGAAACGTTGTTGTTAAGAGATCCGTAAAAACCATATTCTAGCATGGTGCTACTGCACCGCATGTCGGGAGAGTGTATTAAGTCCGAGTTGGATTTGTTTACAGTCCCGCTGACGCAGACAGTTATAGAGAAAACGCCTATTTAGAAGTACCGCCTATGGTGGATAACGACGCGTTCACCGGGTCCTACGAGAAAAACCCGTTCGCGTTCAAACATTACGATTTGGAGTTCCTGGCCGTCTACGTAGACGGACAGCAATTTCCCGCCAAGCCTCTCCATTGCCTTCGATCGAGAGACGGTGATTTGAACACGGGTTCACCTGACCTGGCCGTAGTACGTGAAATTCTCTTTTTGACAGACTTTTTAGAAGGCCACATAGGTTCCGGCGTGTGAGAGATCGTTCCAGGCTTGCTTTTTAAAGAACTAATCATACGTCTAACATGATGATTTGGTACGGTAGAAGACGGGATGTTTAATTCAGCAAACGTATGTAGAAACTCTGACCATCCTAGAGGTCTCCTGTCATCCCGGACCTGGTGCGGAGCTGTAACATTTTTTAACAAATCGAGCATGTGCGAACCGGGTATGACTCTACTTTTAAACACAAATTCACCCGACTCGTTCCAAGTGCTGAGTCCTTTAGCTTTAGACATTTTGTCTAATATGTATCGACTGTTTTTCACGCTTCTCAATGGCACGTTCTTCAGAACTTCAGCTACAACGTCTTCCAAACCCTCGTTATCTGGGGCGACAGTAGTGACGCGGCCGTCTTTAATCCAGCTGGTTCTGGGGGACGAGATACATCTTCTCGGCATATTCCATGCTCAACCCTGTCTAGACGATATTAAACTGGAAATAAAGGGTACCGCGACGCTTAGGAGCGGTAAAAGAAAGCCGCCGTTCTGGTTGAAAACTAATTTATTGGCAGTTATACCGATTTTCTTATTGGCGAGAAATTTAATTTCCGATTTTCTTCTTTTCAGTTTTTGGTACTGCTGTCGGTTGATCGGAATCGTACCGTAGAGGATGTTTAGCGCTACTTCGCAGAGTGCTAAAATGAGTTTGTCGGACGACGTTGTTTAGGCGTAGCTTTATGTATCATCTTTAGCAGAGGTAGATGATTACAAAGCTTGGCGGACATGACGAATGATCAGATTCTTCTTTTTTCCTGGATGTAGACCACTTGGCGATCGGAAAGCAACCCCGTTCTGAGCCGATATTGTTCCTGTGTTTTTGGTTTATGGTCTATCATAAGGTATCCATAAGCTTGACTCGTAGCGTCTTGATAAAACTGCATAAAGTATTTTGCATTCATCGGATACATCTGCTTCGCTAATACCATCACCTGATTAGCGTCCCAGGGATTTTTAAACAAAATTAAATAATTTGTGTTCAAGCTGATGGTTCTGCTTGGTTTACCTTGAGCGAATAAATTTTGTACTATATAAATAGCGCTAAGATTACGGTGATGTACAAACTGCGTGAAGACTTTTTCGACCTGACCGTTTCCACTAGCTTCGCTCATCATATCGTCCAAAATCAGAAGATTAGCTTTGTTGGGAGGTAGTAAATGATTATCATTCAGAGACGTCGGTATTCCTTCAACAAATTTAATATCGTACAATTTAAGCAGGTCATCGTACAGAGGTTGCCAACAGTTGTAAATATAAACAATGTTTTCAATTTCTTTAGAAATCATATATAGACCATTTTCCATCAGTCGTTTTACAAAATAGGTCTTGCCGCTATTGGATGGCCCACTTATCACACAAGAAAAATGGTGCTGGAGTCTAAAGTCAAACTCTGAAGCATCCCATACCCCTCTATGCATCATCGAATCAGTAGCAATAAGGTATAGCGTTGAAATCGGGTAAAAGTCTGCGCTTATTATACACCACTTTGAACCTTTTGTAGACTGACTTGTTGTGCAGCGTGAGATGCTTTTTATCCCTCAGGATGTTTTCAGCACGAGCCAGGATGTATTGCGTATCGTTGTGAGATGTCACATAGCCGTTAACCAGACCAATCAGGGAATCTAAGCAGATAGCTTGGGAATTTCTAGCGTTCAGCATTATACCCTTAGCCTTCATGCACACTTTTCCTTTGGCAGTACGATAGCCATAAGATTTCGGGCCGCTAGAACAGAACTCTGTGATGTAATCGTCGTCCCCTATTTCGTTCGTCATATCCCCCAAATGATCCCCCAGAGGAGGTGTCCAGTCGCCATCCCTAGACACAAAAATAACGCTGTGGGTGTCCGAGTATAATACTCGGTCGCCGAGTTTGTCCATCAGGTCGTACAGCTCCAGTCGAGCATGAGCCGTTGTAAAGGCGCCTATAAACACATTGTCACGTGTCTGACGAACAATCCCTTTGGGGAGACGATGTTGGACAAGTGCGACGTCGTCTGAGACGAATGTGAAGTATTTCAGGGTATCGGTTTTACCAAAAACGATACTGGTGAATTCTTCAGGTTCTTTCACGAGGATGGTTTGTGCTAAATCCTCCCTCATAGAGAATCTCCCCCATAAACTATTGAGCAATAGCTTGTTTATAGACCTCTGAGTGGGGTTGAGACTGATCTTTTCGGGGTCGAGACGAATCCCCTCTTTTTCATAATATTCGCGGATGTAAGAAGCTTTGTCGGCATCCGTGATCACGTTTGACGGATAGCCGGACGCTTGCTGTTTCAAACGCAGAAACTTTTTTACGTAATCGCAAAACAGCGTATCCGTCCTTTGCGGGAAATGCCAAACTTCATCGACCTTGGCCACAACGTATCCCTTCTCGATCGCTTTTAAAAGTTCGATACTGACCCAACACCCCGAGAGAGCTCTCTCCTCATCCGTGTGGTTACAGCTCGACGTCTGGTTTTCGGTGTGAGCGCATGTTTGGCATATAGGGAACATGAGTTTTCCTCGGCATCTGTAAAGCAGGGCCGGGTGGAGTAATTTGCGTGGGGGGGGTACACGGTTGCCTTGATAAGTCCGTAATAATCTTAAATCGGTTCAAAATCCTTAAAAATGGTTTGGGGGTGTCCGATCGGATAGCTTTTCCTAGCTTAACAGAAGGGGTATAAGCTGGTAAAATCGACGTAACTTATTGTCTCACCTTTGGTCGTTTTGTGATAGAGTTTATATGCATTAGTTCTTCCACCAAAAAGGGCGTCTCGAGGCTTCAGTCTCTCGGGAGCCGAATAAGTACTCATGAACGCCATTACTGAGGGGTCGGTCTGCTTCATTTTGTTTCATTCGCACTCCCACAGGAACTCTATTTTCAAGCCGTACGCATTTTGCAGAATTTCGACCTTGTCGTCAAACCGTCTTCTGAGAACACGAAAAGGTACGCCTGACAAGGGGTGGATATTATGGGGTTCAAAGCGGCATTCATGTCCGTGGAATAAACATCCATTGAATTCTAGTCCATACCTCTTTCCGTCCTGTTCGTAGTAACCGTCTAAAAAGTAACGTCCGATCTGCACTTCGCCGTGATTTAATGCGTGGTGAATGTCAACGATTCGGGTCTTTTTCACATACTCTAGCCATTCGATTGACGCGTTAGAGTAAGTCTTGCTGTGTTGAACATACATGTTATTATGCGTCAGGGCCAGCGTGTCTCTGTCGAGGTAATGCGTTTTGAAGACTCCCATACAGCAGCTCGCGAGAGTGGTAAAGTTGAATGGATCGAGTTCGGTACAGTCTATGAACGCTTCTCTGTATTTCATGCACGCTTCACATAATAAGACGACGTCGTTCATGCCGTATGCGTACAACTCCTTCATGAAACTATGTGCTATACCACACATCGAACTTTGCATGGTCTTTATCCGACATGTTTTCATACCCGTAAAATTTTTTGTCGGGATAGGGACCCACATAGTTCTCATTTTCCCTCCTTGTATCGCTGAGCAAAAGCTTCGTCGTACATGAAGATTAATTTACATCCTTGCATGATGATGTCGAGAGTAAGACCCACTTTGCAAAAATACTCGAGAATTAGAAAAGAGTAGAATCTGTAGCGTAATGGACTATGAAACAGTAGCCTTTGTATCGGGGCTGTCTGAACCTGTTAATCAACTGTTCCTTGCAGTTGATGCCTTCGGACACAAATCGTTCGCCATCAAATTTGATCGCGCAAACGAAATTAACGATGTGTCTTCCATTTTCATAACGAGCTTCGAAGTCATCAAAAATATACTTATTGCTAGGGTCCTTGGGCGGTTGGGGCTGTATGTAGCAGAAATGTAGCCCTCGGTCGTGCAGTTCTGCCCCGCAATCGCAGCAACGGAAGGGCGCGCATTTGTGACTATCGATGGGACCTATAATTTCGTACCACCTGTTACATAGTTTGCAATATTTTATAACGTCGCAAGGGGGATTCTCTTTGCCAGGCGGAGTCTTCTTGTGCATGTCGTAGCAGTGCTTCGAATTACAAAAGCGTAGACAATCGGGACAGTGAACGGTTCTTTTAGGGTATTTGAAGCAGTCTCGGTCGAAACAAACGTTACAGACGTGTTTGCAATGGTGATCTTGAATTTTTGAGAAGCCTTTATATCAGAATTGACACACATAGTCAGCGCCTATGAAAGCCGTCAGATTCAGAATCATGTAGTAATGCTCGTCGTGTAAATAAAGAAACACGGTTTTAGGATGAATTTCTGCATTATTTTTGAACGTTTCTAACGCTCCTGCACTCATCCTGTAAAATACAACAATTTTGATGTCTAGCAGATTTTCAGACTTCGCTATTTCATGCTATATCTAGTCTTGGATCGAAAATCCTGCGTTGTTGTGAATGACTGTCGCACGACTTTCTAATTCGCTCTCGGGTAATTGCGGTTCGAGAAAACGTGCAAGGCAGAGAGAAAGGCACAATTTATCACCCCTATTTACAGGGCAGAATAAACTCATCTTTTTTCTTTTAATCACCTGTTGTAGAGGTATGTCTGTGAGTTTACGCCTCCGACCCCCTCCATGTCTGTTCATGGCCACGTCGACTTCGATCTCGACTGTGTCGTCGGACAATAACTGATCGTCGCTCTGTAAAATGTTTTCAATTTGCTTGTTAAAAAGATTAACGTCGTAATTATTACCGGGTGTTAAAATGGTGTTAACGGGTGATTTCAAGCTTTCACCATTCATCATTAAATTAATCACGCTAGAGTCCCCGCCGATAGTTCTAGCAAACGATGCTATCTCTTCAATTTTCTCGTGTAATAATATGTGATATGATGATAAATCCGTAGACCTTATTTCACGCATATTCATAGTCCTTCGCAATTCCACACTGTTAAATCGGGGCCTAGGAGTTACATGATATCCGTTTATGATCCCGCCGTTGTATCAACGAGTCAATGTTCACACGACTTGGTTCTGTCATGCCTGAAGGACGAGTATCGTGGTTATTATCCGTAGAGCTAGTTGACGGGAGTGCTGCGTCAGAAGGGGGGTCAGTGCGGGCAGTCGACGGTCGCTCAGTATCATTATTACCGGAAGGAGCATCGTTGACAATACCTGTAGGGGAATCTGACGAACGTATAGTGTTGTCGGACGGGCCGGCGGTACAGTCAGACACGGTTAACGTACCTCCGTTCTGTGTGACGTTTTGGCTTAATGCGGTCTGCAACAGAATACATAAATCGACGTTTAGACTTTGTGCTATTTCCGTTTCTAATTGTTGCAAATCATGAACATTTTGGGTGTGATCATTATTAAATGGCATTTTTGTAACATTTTGATAATGATCTATCAATCATTGTAATATGTTGCTCAAGTTATGGGATGTATCCATGTGCATTTCAATAGCGTTCTGTAACAGGTCTACAAGATACTGATCAGAATGACGGCTATGAACCCCCCCGACA
>NW_015661908.1:0-108 GCF_001515625.1 Sinocyclocheilus rhinocerous | reverse complement strand
GTCGAACCAGGAAATTCCTAATATGGACAAAAGCGTCCAGCTATCCCTGTTTGAAAACAGTTGTTTTCACAGAAAAACAAAAACGTTTGGAAACATGAAGACATTAAA
>NW_015661907.1:0-864 GCF_001515625.1 Sinocyclocheilus rhinocerous | reverse complement strand
ACAACAACACAACCCTTACGAAAATTAACGATGATTTTACTATCAGTCCAAAGACAATAGTTACTATTGTTAAACCATGGTAACCACAAATTAACCATGGTTTTTGCTACACTAACTATAGCTTAACCATGGAATTTGTAGTAAAAATAAATACAAATGGTAATCCATTTGCCAAAAAAAACAACAACGTACTTTTACTAATAAAAGCATGGTTAATTTTTGTAAGGATTTTTCTATAAAGATATTGTAGTGATGTACTAATTTTGACATGTAGGCAATTTAGAAAGTATAGTTTTGTTAAATCTTGAGTATTAAAGTCATATGAGAGATAGATATCAGGGCAAAATAAAGAGACTGAAAAGAAAAATGGAAGTGAAGGTGCAGTTTGCATGTCCCCAACCTACCCAAACAAGGATTTAAACTTTTTTTTATGTGAGGTCCATACAAAAAATAGGGTTGTCCATGTTTCAGAATTTGTTGTGGGTGTACGAGTGTGAGATTTCCCGGCCTGATTTTTTTTCCCCAGTACGCCCCTCGTGGAAATTAATGGCGCAGACATGCGGTTTCATTTACTACACATAGGCCTACTGAAGCTCGCGGTGTTTTCAGCCTCTGCCGCCTCAATATATGAGTACATGAACACATAAACATAATCTCTAGAACTGCTCTGAGTCACTTCATGAGCATTTTACTTATTTTGAGAAAACTATCATCATATCATATACAAAGAGACACCAATGTTTCAAAAAGACACCAAAGTTTCAGGAGTTTAGTGCACATAATAGGACACATGCTTATTAGATAACCATATTTGAGTTGCTGTATATGCTTTTATTTATTATTATTTTTTAATTAACTTTTTTT
>NW_015661906.1:1077-1241 GCF_001515625.1 Sinocyclocheilus rhinocerous | reverse complement strand
TTTTATATGTGTACTGTGCAGCATAAAAACAGAAGTGCACTATAAAGATTTTACTCTTGCTGTCAAAGTTTCTGTTAATTTGGACTTTGTTTTCCTTTTGCACCATTTCCCTTGTTGTGTTGATTGTATTATTCTGTTCAGGTGTGCCTAGTTAATTATCCTTG
>NW_015661906.1:0-271 GCF_001515625.1 Sinocyclocheilus rhinocerous | reverse complement strand
TGTTGGATCTGGGCCAGAATTCAAATCAATGTTGCCCAGACTGGGCCAGTTCTGGTTTATATTATTTATTTTCATGGCTGACATGTGGCCTTCCTATGGCTTGCTTGTGGCCCAAATCTGGGAAACAGGAGTGGTCCACCCAAATGCCATCATTCTTCACAGTATGTGGGCCGGATCTGGGACAGAATTAAAATCAATGTGGCCCAGATTTGGGCCAGTTCGGCTCTTATTCAGTTTATTCATGGCTGACATTGGGCCTTCCTTTGGCTTG
>NW_015661905.1:222-504 GCF_001515625.1 Sinocyclocheilus rhinocerous | reverse complement strand
CTGAGACATGTACTGAAATGAATTGTGAATTTTATTAACATTAAAGTGGAAGTGAAGCAGTCAGTTAAGTTATTATTTAGTAAAGTGATTTCCACTTTGATTAAAAAATATATAACAAACATGATTAATGTAACCATTTTAAAGAAAAAAGGATCTTTTGTTATAGCTTTTAGAGCAAGGGCGCCGCCATCTTGCAGTACCACCGCGTGTGACGTCACGGGGTTGGTTCGCTCCGATGGCCAGTGAAGTAATAGAAGCATTTCTTTACATTTTGAACACACG
>NW_015661905.1:0-194 GCF_001515625.1 Sinocyclocheilus rhinocerous | reverse complement strand
TGATCACACGAATGTTATTTTAACACAAATAATTTGGTTTTCACCATAATTTGGATGAATATTCAACATCAAACTGTCTATATGCTAAGTTTTGATCGTGGTATCCCAAACATTGTTTTCATAATGCCAGGCGCAAGGCGATGTAACCGGACAACGCTTCATCATTCATGTCGCATTTTATTGTTATGTCAGAC
>NW_015661904.1:776-923 GCF_001515625.1 Sinocyclocheilus rhinocerous | reverse complement strand
CTCGTTCCTGTCATCTTACCTATATGTAATCCTTCCATGTTTAGTGTAACGTAGTTCGTAGTTACGGGAAGAAGGAGGCAGGAACCGGTGAACATTTAAACCAAACTTTAATCAAATAAACAAACACAAAATGAAAGTAAAGCGGCA
>NW_015661904.1:371-592 GCF_001515625.1 Sinocyclocheilus rhinocerous | reverse complement strand
CATTAGCAATTACTCCACCGGCCTCGCTCCGTTCCCACGGCTCTCGGCCCCGCCCCCACTCGTCACATACCCCCATCGCCCCTCGCAGGCCGGGGGGTACTCCCGAGACTGAGCTCTACTCCCCCCCTCCGGGGGAGCCGATCACGGAGGCCGCGGCATACCTGGGGGTAAGGACAGACAGACGAGGCGAGAGAAAAGGAGACGGAAGGATGAGGAGAGAC
>NW_015661904.1:0-120 GCF_001515625.1 Sinocyclocheilus rhinocerous | reverse complement strand
CCCTGCTCCTCCCCAATCATGGCGGATGGCAGCAGGCTCCGGCCTCCTGGCGAACGGGACCGACCCCTCCGCTCTCTCACGGACGGCAGCCACCCCTCCTCGACCCAGGAGCGCGGCAGC
>NW_015661903.1:0-835 GCF_001515625.1 Sinocyclocheilus rhinocerous | reverse complement strand
CAGTTAGTGGAGACTCACTGGATGGGCGGTTCAAGGGACTCCTTGGCGGGCAACCTGAAGGGGCAATGGCAGATGCTGACTCAATTCAAGAAGCTCTGGAAGATATGGAGAATAGATGCTACAAAACAAGAGACAGTCTCAAACAAGCTGTTCACATGACAAGAGAAGATTTCACACAAGCTGTAGACGAATTGCAGCAGGAGCTGGCTGAACTGATGAGCAAACGTGAACCAAAACAACCACACCCAAGCCCACATGATTATGTCCAGCAGAAACAATACAAGCAAGTAGCTGGGACACTGGTCATGCATGACATAGAAGATCCAGAAGAACAGTTTCAAGTTCTTCAAGCACAAAGACGAGGAGGAGGAGAAGAAAACCGATCAACGAGGAGAACAAGAAGTGCAACAAGAAGAGAACAGGCCCCAAGCATGGAGTGCCCAATCCTCATCAAGCAAGGTTATGCTCAATACACACCTTGGGTGAGTCAAGATCTGGACACTTTGGTTTCCCGTCTTGCAGACATTCATGAAGGTGCTGGAAAATGGATCAGAACATTCGAAGAAGAAACAACTGGAAAGCTTCTGGCCCTGGGTGACATCAAAGCTCTGCTTGCCAAGTGCCTGGGGGCCTCCAAAATGAATGATGTACTCAAGCAGTCTGGCCTCCTTCGAGCTGTGGACAGACCTCAAGCAGATGGAGCTTCTTTTGACAAACATCGATGTGACATTTGGATAACTCTGGGAGCTGAGTGCCCAATGCAAACTGATCCAGGTTTCCTGAAAGGAGGGCCAATCGGGGAGACTGAGAATCCCACCACCTACATTCAGAGACA
>NW_015661902.1:767-1340 GCF_001515625.1 Sinocyclocheilus rhinocerous | reverse complement strand
TGCTGAAGTAAAAGTCTTTTCACACTCAAAGCACATGTAATCTCTAACAGCAGTATGTATTTTCTGATGTACTTTTAAATGTTGTAGTCTTTGAAACTCTTTCCACACAAATAACATGAATGTGGCTTCTCCTTTGTATGAACTCTCAGGTGTTTCTTCATGCCTGAAGCCTTCAAAAATGTTTTGCTGCACTGATCACAAGTGTACGGTTTCTCTCCAGTATGAACTCTCATGTGAGCATCAAGATTTTGTTTGTTTGTCAAACTCTTTCCACACTGAGTGCAGGTGAAAGATTTCTTGGCTCTTCTTTTCTTTAATTCTTGTTGTTGCGGGGGAAAAATTTTTTGGCTCTCTTTTTTTTTAATTCTTCTGTTTTGTTTTAGAGCAACTCAAAGGTTTTTCTTTAATTTTGACATGATTTTTCTCCTCAACTTCACTCAAATCTTCATTCTCCTCATTTTCTTAATTTAACTCTGAAATAAAAGTTTGTTTTTAAAAATTGTATATATATATATATATATATACATACATCTTTTTGATGCATTTTTATAAATTATGTCTCTTTGAAATTTT
>NW_015661902.1:292-602 GCF_001515625.1 Sinocyclocheilus rhinocerous | reverse complement strand
ATATCATAGAAAGTGTCTCTTATTATATGATGCTTCCTCTAGATTATTCAACAGCTCTAAAGATTTTTCCTGTTACAACAAATCTAATACTGTTTGAAGCTTTATAACATTCAGCCTCATTAATGAAGAATAAACACCAACCTGTTCTTTAGTATCTTCAGTGTGTTTGATTCTGCAGGGTTCTGGACCTCTCATCTTCTCTCTGTCCTCTTTAATAAACTAAGTCTTTGCAGATTTCAGCTCTTCCTGATGATTAGATGCTCGTCTTCACTTGTGAACTGATGGAGATATTCCAGCATTTATTGCTGAA
>NW_015661902.1:0-160 GCF_001515625.1 Sinocyclocheilus rhinocerous | reverse complement strand
AAAAATACATCACTGAGTTACTGAGTTTGTTTTTATAGTAATAGACAACAGAAAATAAAATGTAAATTTAAGTATAAAGAAAACAGTTGAAAGCATAAACTCAGCTATAAATGTGCAGTCAAACTGCACAGTTTGCAGAGAAGCATTTAATTTCCTTAGC
>NW_015661901.1:0-2188 GCF_001515625.1 Sinocyclocheilus rhinocerous | reverse complement strand
CTGTGCTATGGCTCTTAAAAGAGCATTTGTAGTGTATTTAGCTGCTGTTGACACACTAGCAAAAGAGAGAAGAAGAAAATATGAACATGAGTGAGCTGTGAATGAAAATGTGCTCCTTGTTATCAATGATTACTGACTAAAACCGTATGTTATGAAGATAAGCAAAGCAATTAAATTGTCAATTTAGCAGCTATTGACAAAAACAGAGAGGAGAAGATGAAAAAGCATCGATGAATATGAGTCAGATATTGCATATGTCTGTACAAATTAAAATGTATTGATTTTTCATCAACGATTATCGACTAATCAGTATGCTATGAACATGGCAAAACAAAAGATGCAGGATGACTGCTGGACTGATAACTACGGAAGAGGATTAGGGCCACGCAATAATAAAAAAATAAATAAAACCATTTTGAGATTAAAGTAATTATAATACGAGATTAAACTTGGTAAATTTCGAGAAAAATGTCTAAATAAAATGTTGATATTAAACTCAGAGAATAAAGTCGTTATGTTTAGAGAAAAAACTCGTTACATTTCTAGAAAAAAAGTCTAGATAAAATGTTGAAAATAAACTCATTAAATAACGAGAAAAAAGTCATTAAATTTCGAGAAAAGAACTCACTTTTCTTCCTTTACTCATCACATCGGAAAAGTGGAAATCAACTGCCTAACGAGCGTTTAATAATAATTGTCAGGTTTTCTTTCTTTTTGGGGCTTTTCTGATGACAGGGCAAAACACGCTGTTTGCTTGCTATTGTTTGTTTTCGCTCATATCACCTTCTGTCTTGTCCCGCGCTATCGATGACAGAACGCACGTCGTTAATGACGGCATGCGATGAATGCTCGGGTAGCATTGTATAATCTGACATGTTTCCTGTTCATGACACGACAAGATTTTATCAGTCAAAATCACATAATCTAACACCGTACCCGACAAAATAAATTTCTGAACGGGTCTTTACTATAGGTGAATTTTTGCCAATACCTCCCATCCTGTACGTACAGTACACAGATATTTTATATTACAACCTTTGTAACATGAAAAAACTCTTGGGGACTTACAGTAATTTTTAAATAATTGTGTACTGTACATACAATAAGGGAGGTATTGGCAAAATCTCACCTGCAGTAAGTCGTCTTGTATCTAGCAATGTTACTAAATCCTTTGGAACATGAAAAAAACCCTTTCAGGGATTTTCAGAACTTTTTTATGAACATAATTGTGTACTGTACATATATGAAGGGAGGTATTGGCAAATCTCACCTGTAGTAAGTCAACCTGGACACTAGGAACATACTACAACCTTTAGGAACACGGGGAAAAAACGCGTTAGGTGTCATTGGGGAATCCTGGAGTGTGACGTATGAGGAGAACCCCAGTATTACAACTCAGCGTAACACAAGCCATGATACAAATTTAAGGAAAATAAGCAACCAAAAACAATATATGTCTTCCTCTGATATAATATGTTTTTTTTTTTTTACAGCGTCAGCGTCGGTTATAATCTCCTTACATGCAGGCTAAACGAGTAACAGCGAAGATGTTGAATTAAACGTAAAACACAATCAGCTTTTCCGCATATACATACTGGCCCTGATTATCATAACTTGCTCCATTCCAGCAAATCAGTTTTTATGAATGAATGACTTGCGCTACCGGTTGTTTTGGTCTTCCTCAACAGCCGCTTGCGCCACCTGCTGGTGAGCGACTGACAGCAGCTGGAGATCATGCATCGGTGCTCTACTGCTATTCCTGCAGTTCCCGGATGTGAAATGCCGAATTATCTGTCGAATTTTAACCACTGAATTTGTGGAAGCAAATTTGTAAAGTGAAATCAAATGGACCGAAAATTGCCTGTCGAATATTATAAATCGCATTTTTAAACAGATTGAATATTTTGGAAGTGAACTCTAGAAGGTGAATGTGAATCATTTAATTTTTAATCATGAAAATGTGTGTGAAATGTTTTGAATTGAAATATTTACAGCTTAAATATACAACTATGTTGAATTTTAAGTCCCTAAATACAAGGCATTAAAATGCAAGCACTGTTAATGCAATGCATTATTTTTTCAGTTAGTGCAATTCAACGTGCTTTTTTGTTTCAAAGACATTTTGTCATTATTTTTATTCCATGCCAAAAAAGCTAAGTATAATATCTGTGATAAGCTAAACATGTTG
>NW_015661900.1:417-536 GCF_001515625.1 Sinocyclocheilus rhinocerous | reverse complement strand
AAACAACCTGGATTTTATGTTTCTAAACGAAACATGGCTAGAAAATAGGTGCAGTGCAATGGTCCTCAATGAAACAGCCCCTCCTAACTTTACTTTCATGAGTGTTTGCAGGACTGTTA
>NW_015661900.1:0-146 GCF_001515625.1 Sinocyclocheilus rhinocerous | reverse complement strand
CACAGAAATGCTATCAATGATTTCCTCAGAGTTTGACTGTTTTGACATTACAGGGGATTTTAATATTCACATAGATAATGCAGAAAACAAAATTACAAAACAAATGATAACTGTTTTAAACACTTTTGACCTGATTCAGCATGTGC
>NW_015661899.1:1101-1233 GCF_001515625.1 Sinocyclocheilus rhinocerous | reverse complement strand
GGCTGATGGGTCCTTAACATAACTGATGATATTCTTAGCATTAAATGACTTGTCAGAAGCTGATTGGGTCATGTTGCATACGAAGCCAATGAGCTTGCTGCTTTACATTTAAATGGCTGATTAGCATTCGCT
>NW_015661899.1:514-982 GCF_001515625.1 Sinocyclocheilus rhinocerous | reverse complement strand
CGGGTTATTTTATATGCTATTTGTGCAGCAGCAGTATGTCTTAAATACTCACAGCACCATATCGGCTTATGTATTGGCAGTAGCAAGTTCCTGTACTTGCTTGCAGCAGCAATAATCTACAAATACAGCAATAACCAACAGCAGCAGCAGCGTAGCAGATCTATTCCGCTAAGACCAAATACATTAACATTGTCATATCCATAGAAATATATACACTACCACTCAAAAGTTTGGGATCAGTAAGACTTGTAATGCTTTTTTAAAGAAATTTCTTATGCTCATCAAGGCTGCATTTATTTGATCAAAAATACAGAAAAAAAAACAGTAATCTTGCAAAATGCTATTACAATATAAAATAATGGTTTCTATTTGAATATACTTTAAAATATAATTTATTTATGTGATGCAAAGCTGAATTTCCATCAGCCATTACTCCAGTATAAAGTGTCACATGATCCTTCAGAAATC
>NW_015661899.1:0-374 GCF_001515625.1 Sinocyclocheilus rhinocerous | reverse complement strand
AATATGCTGATTTATTATCAGTGCTGGAAACAGTTGTGCTGCTTCATATTTTGGTGAACCTGTGATACTTTTTTTCAGGATCCTTTGATACATGTTTAAAGTTAAAAAGAACAGTGTTTATTCATTTATTATTTTTTAAAAGAAATTCATACTTTTATTCAGCAAAGTGATAGTAAAGACTTATATTGTTAGAAACTATTTATATTTTGAATAAATGCTATTCTTTTTAACTTTTTATTCATCAAAGAATCCTGAAAAAGTATCGCTGTCACGAATCCTGTCCATGGACTTCCGTTCAATCACCACCAGAGGTCACCCTTCTTTGACCCTTACATTGACTCTCGCACTACACAAACTGTTGCATGTCATCCCGG
>NW_015661898.1:0-531 GCF_001515625.1 Sinocyclocheilus rhinocerous | reverse complement strand
CCAGAAGGCTGCTGCTCAAACGATGGAGAAGAATCAGGTAATGCAAAATTCTGATTGGTTAACAACCGTGAAACAGTTGAATCACCGATCTGGTTTCCAAGCTCACCAATGAGATCGCGTAGTTGCTGCGTAACATTGTCACAACCAACATTAGCAGGAGTGGAAGACTTTGGTTTATTCGACTCATTATGCGACATGGTCGGAACGGTCACAGAATCATACACCAAAACGCGTGGTTTGCCGACTACAGGCTCAGGTACCCCAAAAAACCCACGGCCCCTGCCAATGTGTGGCGTCACCAAGTCTTCGTTCCACCCCCGTTTGGCCATATCAGGCCCCACCAAGCCTTCGTTCCCCCCCCCTTCGGCCATGTCACGAACGGTAGATTGTTAATGAAAAACACAAGAAAAATTTACTTCACTGTTATCGTATACTTTTAAATGCAGAAATAAAGAAAACAAACAAAAAAAAAGGACACAGTCCGACATGTGCTAAGTGTAAAGTCCAATGTGTGCGTAATGTAAAGTGAGA
>NW_015661897.1:0-537 GCF_001515625.1 Sinocyclocheilus rhinocerous | reverse complement strand
TTTGGTCTGTGTTTTATATGTGTGCGAATCAAAGGGAAATGTGAATTCACTAGTGCAGTAGAAAGCGCGAGACAAAAACACAAGTGTCTTCTAAAAGGGTTTCCGCGGGTCTTAAATTGTACAAGAAAGTCTTATGGCTAATAGGTACGCTTGGGTACAAGATCTAATAAGAAGCTAAGGTATGCTTTAACTATGTGCGGTTTGATATTATCGAGTATATCGCGAAAAGCAAGCACCTACAGAGTGCGCGCATACATTAGATCAGGGCTATTCAGTTAGTTTTATCTGAGAGCCGGATTATTGAACTGAAGTGTCGAGGGGGTCTGAGGGGGAGTCCCGCTTTCTTTCTGAGGGGCCTGTGAAATTAGAAATTAAATTTAAATGCATATTTAACAGTAAAATATATAATATTGTCAACACCAACATCTATAAAAGGTTAACATTAGTGCTGTCTGTGAATCGATTAGAATAATAAAAAAACTAATTCACACGTTTTTCTATAATTAATTGTAATTAACTGCATATTAATATATTTAT
>NW_015661896.1:78161-78340 GCF_001515625.1 Sinocyclocheilus rhinocerous | reverse complement strand
CAGCATTAACTACACAGAGCCGTTGTTCACTGACAAGCTGTGCAACACTACGATCATATTTTGCGGTTGTTTTGGCTATATTACTTTTTTTGTCTCATGCAGCACACTGCCTGCGTCTGAGTGACTAAAAAAAAACAACAAACAAAAAAGTGCATGTGATATTAACAGACGAACTACGC
>NW_015661896.1:75923-76264 GCF_001515625.1 Sinocyclocheilus rhinocerous | reverse complement strand
ATGGAACTTTAATTTCTTTACAATGTAAGTTTATGCTAGAAATGTTTTGGAATGGGATATTTGTCTGATTTGTACATATAAATATCCTAGTCTGCCTAACTGCATCACTACATTGTACAGACATTAAAGCCATCTGATGTTCCATTTATCTAAATAAATAGGCCTAACATATATGGCTCTGAAATCACTGCTTATAAAAATACAGTGTTGTCATATTTCGGATACCTCAACAGAATTGAGGTCATCTGTTTTATAATTTTATTACTGAATGTGTACTTATCTTTTTTTGCAAATTCAATTCAGTTTGAAATCAAATTTGAAATCAAGCTTCCTTGTGCTGT
>NW_015661896.1:75580-75913 GCF_001515625.1 Sinocyclocheilus rhinocerous | reverse complement strand
AGCAAATGTTTAAGATTGAGATTTTTGTAATGGTAATTGATCAATATTTATATGTATGTAAATAAAAGCCTATATTAAAATATGTTCATCATATAAAGCAAATGTGTCTTTTTAGAAGACTTGGATTAAACCAATTTCAAAGCTTGAAATACTGATTGCCTTGAAAAAATATAAATAAAAAAAATAAAATATTAAAATATCTATATGGCAGTATACAGTATGTGTTAGTTTTGCCAATGGTATTGAAAATAATTAGTCGTCATGAAATCAAAAATGACCCTACTTACTTTTTAGTGCACATTACTAGTCTTGTAGTGAACAATTGAACCGTGC
>NW_015661896.1:71610-75528 GCF_001515625.1 Sinocyclocheilus rhinocerous | reverse complement strand
ACTAGTCTTGTGGTGAACAATTGAACCATGCAAGTCAATACACTGAAAAAAAATTGTCTGCCGTCGAATGGCGTTCTCGCTATGATGACATCAGTTTGACGGCTTGTTATGTCATGATGACGTAAGGACTGCTGTTTCCGGGGCCATGCCTCTACTTATTTCACTTGAGAAAACTATACGCACTATTTAATTAATATTACATATTTAAGCTAAGCATTTAAAAATTTGCTGTGCACACTACACAGTCTCTGTGCTCACAGTGTCTCAGACACTAATATTTTAGCTGAATCTGGGATTTCAGTATGGAGATAAAGGTTAGGGTTATAATTTTTTCAGTATTACATGACATTGTGGGTGTATATTAGCACAGTTTGTTGTTTTCTTGTGGCGTCTGGCAGAGCGTTAGGACCCAGAATCAGTGAAGCGTGATGTGAGACGTAACAAGCAGGTATTCTTAACCACTATCCAACCGTAAATCTGCTATGAGCAAGAGGTGGAGAGGAGGTGCACCACAATAAAACCCTGCCCTTTATTCAATATTCCGTTTCACCTGGAAATACATCACGACACTGAAGTCAGTTGCAACTTCTGGTTCATGGGTACTTTAATATTGATATTTTTCAAGGTATTGAAGTTAGAAATTCCTGTATCATGACCACTAATTCACATACTTTGTCAATGAGATAAAAGTGGGTTTTGTTCAAAGTAGCTATTATCCACATAGATCTTTGATATGAATGAATATTTTTTCGTAATTCATTAAATATCGCCAACTAAAAAGTAACTAGTAACTAGTACTCAGAGTAGTTTTTGAGAGGAGTACTTTGCACTTTTACTTAAGTACTGTTTTGACACCAGTACTTTTACTTGTAATTGAGTATTATTTCAGCAATGTAACAGTACTTGTACTTAAGTATAAATTTTCAGTACTCTTTCCACCACTGCTCATTAGTGCTGTGTTCAAAATATCGATACGACGATGTATCGTCACAGAGATTTGACGATACGAGTATCGATACAGCTGGCCCTGTATCGATACTGTGGCACGTGTGCAGCAGTGGACCGCGCTTAATTTGTTTACAATTTAACATGAAACATATGCCATTACCTATATTGTACTGTGGTACAGTTCTGGAGGCCCTTCATAATGCAGAGGTCAGCTGCCTGCTCTGCCAATAGTTAGAAATGGCACTATAGTAAGCAGTGTTTAATAAACAGCTGTTTTTCTAAATTCTGCTGAGGTGAAATTCAGTGCAGTCATGTATCGTGATACGTATCGTATCATGGCCTCTGTATCGTGATACGTATCGTATCGTGACTTTGCTGGTGATACACAGCCCTACTGCTCATTATAATTAACTTTTCAAGCAATATCACCTAAAAATCAATTGAAAATCATGTAGGCCTATTCAGTGACTAACATGGAGCGTCCAAATATATTCACAGTTAGTTTAAATAAAATAATACAATATAATAATATAGGCTAATGTTAACTGGAGCACATATGACTTTACTGGTAATAGTTAATACAACACGTCTCTAAAGAAAAAAATTATTCACCATACAGTAGACCTCATTTCTGAAAACGAGGTAATTGTATGATCAGCAGATGTCTATTATTTCAGAGTTCAAGTTTTGTTTTTTGTTTTTGTTTTTTCATGTCATACAGCTGCTGATTACAAGAGCAGTTTGTTGTAGGCTACTCTACATGTTCATATTAATAGCCTATATATTGATAAATCTTAATAATGTTCATTATTAGGATTTGAATTATTAAATAATGTTCCTGTGGCTCAGCGGTAGAGCATTGCGTTAGCAGCGCAAAAGGTCGTGGGTTCAATTCCCAGGGAACACACATACTGGTAAAAAATGTATAGCCTGAATGCACTGTAAGTCGCTTTGGATAAAAGCGTCTGCTAAATGCATGATTTAAATTATTATTTATTTATTATTTAAATAATTAATAAATGTTTATACATAGGCCTATTTGAAAATGTTTTGAAACTGGTCTACCCAGTTTTACACATTTTCATTTTCAAATGTTATGTCTATTAAAATAAGGCTGTAGCTCATATAGTAGCCTATTGTTCAGTGTTGATATCTACCGAAACCTTATGATCACAGTCGTAGGGAGACACGGTGGCGTAGCGAGTCAGCCCCGGGCCCATATACAAAAAATTGCTCCAACTCGGTTAACTTAGGCCCTATTGTTGATTTTTCTGAAGTGTTATTGTTGATAACACTACGTGAATCGTGACTATTCACAAGCTGTTTTATTTACGGTATAGGCTAATGCTTGGAAATTATGTTTAAAGTTTTCAAGTCCATTCGAAACATGGTTTTCAAGTCATTTGAAGCACGCAAGCCACTCAATAATCACAGCTTTGTGCTTTGTTATGTTGTGCTTCTGTCAATTTTATGATAAAATACAAACAATAAACGTCTTTTTACGCTCTTTAATTTGTAGTGAGATAATTCGTCTCCGTTCAAGCTGCATATGAATCAATGATATTTTCCTCTTTAATATTTGCAGCACGAAATAAACACGAATATTTGAATGCATCCTGAAAAAAATGAGAACAATTTAATACAAACGAATGTCTCATGAATCGATCAATCAGAGTTTAAAAAAAAAAGTCAAAAGAATGACAGATGCCACAGAATTTTTTTTATTTTTTGGAGTAGGCCTATAGGTGGAATTTTCACATTAACTTCACGTAATAAAACATGATTTTATTATCGTAATTTTGACTTAATTATTAAAATATTATGACTTTAATCTTATTTAGTTATTTTTCAATGTGGCACAAAAATGCTGCCGTATAGGCTACTGAATGCAAACAATTTTGGCACAGCAGCCCAAAAAAAAAAAATAGTGAGGGGATATTTGAATTATTTGTTAATAAACTTATGTTTTCTGAGTCAATGTTGCAAAAATGAATTTGACGAACCTGACTCGCCATCTCCTAATTGGACGTGCCTTTAGAAAGAAATGCATCTTTACGGATTAAATAATGAAAGAGTTTTTGTTTTCGATTTGAATCATTTAGTTTTAAAATAGTAATTTAAAGCATTCTATAGATATATTTATCATGTCGGTGAAGCGCCAAGTAGACCCTTTGCAGTTCCAAATGATGTATACTTTTACCTTTATGAGCAAAAATAACGGCGTATTTTGAAGTTTCCACTGTTATTCCACTGTAAAAAAAAAAAAAAAAAAGAAAAAAAAAAATGCAAGTGATCGCGCTGGTGCCTCCATGTCCTGCAAAGCGCGTTTTAGCTTCCCCTCTCCGCACAAATGATTGGATATGCGCCTAACAGCGCTCATTTATCTAGGATAAGTTTTTAAATTAACACCGTGAAATGCATGAAGTGTTTTATGTCTGTTTTTTTAGGCAAGTCGTGTTGGTTTGAGAAGGCTAAATTGATCAAACAATGCTCAACTCACTGTCTGCCGCTGCCGCTTGGTCGTTCCTTTAAAAAACAAAAACTTAAATTTAACAAACATAAAATGTTCCAAATATATTTCTAAATAGACTTAAAGAAACAAAAAGAAATATGACCACTTTGCCATTAAAAAACTAAACTGAACTATTTTAATAGCTGTGTAATGGGGAAGAGAGAGAGAAAAGACACGGTATCCAGTCAGACTCCGGCCAAGAATTCTCATAAGCTGTTGGACAAGGACCGAGCCCATGGAGGGCTCTATTCGTTCCCTGATTTCATGAGTAGTGACCCATACTTGGAATTAGTGCTCTGCATTTAACCCATCCAAAGTGCACACACACAGCAGTGAACACTCACACACCGTGAACACACACCCGGAGCAGTGGACAGCCATTTTTGCTGCGGCGCCCAGGGAGCAGTTGGGGGTTCGGTGCCTTGCTCAAGGGCACCTCAGTCGTGGTATTGAAGGAG
>NW_015661896.1:69984-71486 GCF_001515625.1 Sinocyclocheilus rhinocerous | reverse complement strand
AAGGTGGGAGAGAGCACTGTACACTCCCCCCCCCCCCCTACAATCCCTGCCGGTATGAGACTCGAACCCACAACCTTTGGGTTACGAGTCCGACTCTCTCACATTAGGCCACGACTTCCCTAATTAGGTCACGACTTCATTTAAAAGTTTCCCCCAGCTCGGCGGACCCCCAAACTGCCCGGGCCCATATGCACCTGCATACCCTGCATACCCTGACGCTACGCCACTGGGGATACAGATGTGTACTTCAGGTACTGTTATCATGATCATTACCACCAGCCTTCCTTGGGGCAAAATAGGACAAAGCCAAATGATTATCAATGTGCTCATTCACACGTACGTTATCCAGACGTTAATCCACACGTATGTTATCCAGACGTTTATGCACACGTACGTTATCCAGACGCAAAGTTAAAAAAAACAAATCCTTTCTCAGCTATGTCGCCGCCACGCCGTTTGAGTGCAGCTCCGACACGTGACAGTGACGTCTAACTTGTCAAATCTTACGTCTGACGCCTGAATACTATGGGATTTTGGCCAGACGGCTGGCGAGCGTATACACGTTAGTTCTCCTGTCAGTTTGCTTAGCGAGTAGCAAAAACTGCAGTTATCACACCTCATATACCAAATCATTTATGTCCCCACGCATCATGTACGTCGTCACGCGCTGACATCAAATTGTGATCGGTCCATGAGATCGGCCAAGTGTAGCGAGTACCGATCGAGTCATAAAAAGTGATTATCGGCCGATACCGATCTCTGGCCGATCGATCGGAGCATCCCTACTGGAAAATGTAAAATTACATTTTCAGATGTATTAAAATATAAAACAGTTATTTGAAATTGTAAAAAAATATTTCACAATATTGCTGTTTTTACTTTGTTTTCGATCAAATAAAATAAAAGCAGCCTTGGTAGTTATAAGGGACTTTCAAAAAGACTGACCCCAAACTTTTGAATAGTAATGTATGTATATTGTAACTTCAACATCACGCGTTGACGTCATCAAATTGTGATCGGTTCGTGAGATCGGCCAAGTGTAGCGATTAACGATCGAGTCATAAATGTGATTATCGGCCAATACCGATCTCCGGCCGATCGATCGGAGCATCCCCATTTTAAATCATTTTTATGTAATGCACTTTTAATTACCATTGTGTATGAAACGTGCTATATAAACTTGCCTTGCCTTATATACACACCTTAATATACACCCTTTTTTATTTTTTAGAGAGCTAAGCCCCGTCGACCACCGTCGACTATGTTTTAGGGCTGGGCGATATGTCAAAAATATCTCATCGATAATCGCCTTTAAAAATATCACGATATCCGATAATATAGTCTACCTAAGCCCCAACTCCACCACGCCCCGCCCCCACCAAAACAACATTGCTGACATGCACCATAAACACACACCATGTTCAGTTTGGTCTTAATTATTGCCACAAAATTGGTTTTACTTTTCTTAGTTTGTGCTTAAACTAACAGAAAACATTAGCTTT
>NW_015661896.1:68300-69650 GCF_001515625.1 Sinocyclocheilus rhinocerous | reverse complement strand
TTTTTTTTTTTTTTCCCTTTCTGGTAGCCAACTAGTTCGGAGGTCTCTTTTGGCCTGTTTTTAACGAAATAAAAATAAGTGCTTTATTTAAAAGCAGGGTAATTTAAATTTCATTTTTGTATTGTAATTTTTATATTTTTTATTTTATTAATCAAAATACAATGCCCACAATATAATATTCAGTGTTGGGCTGCCGAAACTCCGAACGCGTGCATGTTGAAGGGCGAGCTGAGAAGCCTAATGTCTTCATCAGTTTGCAACAAAACTTTATAGTTTTGTTGCAAATGAATTAAGAATTTATAGTGCTATATCTCAGCTTAATTAAATAATTATATTGTATACACGGTTTAAAATATCTGTAAAATTACTGCACTGAAATGTGCGCTGAAGGAATTTGCTTATTTTAATTATACCTGTCATGTTTGTGATTTTTCATCATTATACAGTCCTTTTAAATAAGTATTCAGAAACACATGCAGTGCTACTTTGTCTTTTTTCTGTTTAACTTTTATTAAACTGCAGATCAAAATAGAATAGGCTTATACCCTAAATAAGGATAAAGTATATTGGAATGCATCTCCAAAATAATCGCATACACAGATGCACCGTTGCCTTTACAGTAGTCAGCGCCGAACAACGGGCAAATAAAATATAAACTGAGATTACAAAAGTGATTCAGTCAAGATCAGTGAGGGATTTTCTTTTCTTTTGTTCTTTGATTAACATTAATGACTGGCAGCAGCGGCTGCTGTCAATGCACGGATCCAATGCACCCTTGTTTTCTTTCTCAACACTTTACGTTCACTTAAGACAAAACCGATTGTATTTATGGGATATTTTGATATAATTCTGTGTGTATGTCCATTCGAATGTGTAAGAATGCGAGAAAGAGAGCTCAGTCCAGTGTTCGCGTATGTAAGAGGCGGCTTTTGTGCGTGCGCTTTGTGTGTGTGTGTGTGCAGCACAGAAAACAGCGCGCGAGTGCAGAAATGAGTTCCATTTCGTCTTCTTGCAGTTGAATCTTTTGAAAATCACAATAAATGCGCATACAGAAATCGAGACGCAGAATCGAAATGTAAATTTATAACAAGTAATTTGATTCCTGACCTTACGCATCTGATCTGATTTCCGAATTGGAATAGCTTTTCGATTCCCAACCCTCTTACTAAATTATTTCATTCTTGCATGCAAAAAGACCTGTATGGTGACTGTGGGGCTATATAAAATATTTTTGCAACTTACTAGGTTTATCATCTCTCATTTTTTTTTTCCCGATAATTGTCTGTTACCTGACTGTTGACATCGCAATACTTACACGAGACATCGTCGATATACGATAATATCGTCATA
>NW_015661896.1:65215-68150 GCF_001515625.1 Sinocyclocheilus rhinocerous | reverse complement strand
GCATATTCATTACCGTGATATATCGCATTACCGAATACCGGCACAAGTCTACATATTGCCCAGCCCTACTTTGTTGTTACATGTCTTTGTCTCCGTACTTCAAAGTTGTTTGTGGGTGTTCCTTTTGCTGTCCCTCTGATGCTATTGGTAGACTGCACATCTGAATATATCTTTAAATTCACTGTAAAAAATTAATCATGGGTCTTGTAATTTTCATTTTACAAAAATTAAGGTGATAATTAAAAATATTGTGAATATTTTAAAGAAGAAGGAAAGAAGGCTACCTATTTATTTTAAGAGAATTAGCTCAATATTGCAGTTTTATTTTGACGGCAGGGCTGTACGTTAACTTTTTTTCAAATAGCACTGGTGCTACAGAGGTTATTAATTTGTAAGTGTCATATTTGGCAGTTGGCATTAAAGTTATATGACTAATAACAGTGGCATATGAGAAGTTTATACCAAGAAAAGAAAAAAAGTAAAATATGCCTTTTTCGAAGCTCAGTCAAGAGCAGTGAGTGATTTTTTTCTGTGTTTTGTTGTTTTATTAACATTAAAAGAATAGTTCACCAAAAATGAAAATTCTGTCATCTGTCTTTCAATAGTGTTTCATTTTTATACCATCATTTACTCAAGTTGTTTTAAACCTGAATTAATTTATTTCGTCTGTTAAACATAAAAGTTATTTTTGAATAATGTGGGTAACCAAGCAGTTGCTGGTCCACAGTGACTTCCCTGGTATTTTTTTCCTACTGTAAAAGTCAGTGTGGACCAGCTACTGTTTGGTTACTCACATTCTTCAAAATATCTTCTTTTGTGTTCAGCACAAGAAAGAAATTAATACAGGTTTGGGACAAAATGTGAGTGAGTAAATAATGACAGAAATGTAATTTTTTGGGTGAACTATCCCTTTAAATGACAGGTGGCAGCATATTTAGTAGCTACTGTCCCTTTAAGAGCTTCATTTCTCTCTCAACTGTTTACTTTCATTTCAGACATAACCAACTGTGTTTATATGTAAACCTTGTGTGTTTTGACAGTACAACTTAGTCCAATAATCAGGCGCTTTTTGACAGGCTCTCAGTGTGAAAAAGCGCATGCAGAACAGCACGTGAATTAAATGTTTAATGTGTTAAATGTGTTTTGATTGCTTTACATATATGTCGCACTGTACAGCCCTGGACGGTGATTGTTAGTTCCCAGCATGCTTTGCATATGGCTGGATATGGAGAGTAAATATTGAAATTAAGTGCTACTTTGTGTTTTTGAGTAAAGGGAAACATCTATTAATGTTTAATGTTCAGTTATGTTTGACAATTGAAAGAGTTTCTGTTATGTTGACATTTATATCGTTACCATTGTGCAGAGGAGTAGAGCTTATGGTTATGGATAACTGCATGTACTACCACTATAAGGCATGATTCCTTATTCAATGAGCAGTAGCTTTGCTAATGCAGTAAAGTTTTTTTTTCCTATTTGAAGCTGTCTCGCTGTATACAGTCTTTTAATTGTACAAAATAACTAGTCTTAGTCAAATACAAACAGACCTTACTCAATCACAATTTTTTTTCTTGTCACTAAAGTAACATTCTGCTGTTGTAGAGTGTTACATAAATTACAACAGTGTTAGTGCAATAAATTAACTAGATGAACAAACTATCAAAATAAAATTTAAACACTCCTACTGATATAAAATTCCAAAATGTAATTTGGATTTGAAAAATAATCAGTTTCTTGTCCCTAATAATGAACATTATAAAGAAGAAACTGTTTTAATACAAACTGCTTCAGTACTTAACTGCTCTTAATTCTCTGTCCTGTCTTGCCTGCACTCAAGATGGTAACATGAGTTCCACTGACAGAAACTTTGCTCCTATTGGTTGTAACCCCAGAAAGTCACTTTGCATTTCCATAAAGTTAACTGACATGCCTACATCCTGATGCCAACAGTCACTCTTGTTGCCAGCAATCACCAGCTCTCCACTGAAATAAATTAGATCATGTCACTTTGTCGCTGCATGCCACTGGCGGTGTGAACGGGGCTCTAGTCTTTCAGGGTGTACTCACACTAGGCGATCTGAACCGTGACTGAGTGTGTTTGACCCCCAAAGCCCGGTTCGTTTGACTAGTGTGATCGCTCCGTACTGTTTAGCCATCCCTGGCTCGCTTGTAAGAGGTGGACCAGAGCACGGTTCAATTGGGCTCGGGCTCGGGACGCATGTAGTGTGATCACTAACCGCGCCAGAGCACTGAACAGCTAAAATTTTGTGCGCTACCGTCATCATTATGACTGCAAACATCTTCTATCACTACTACTAGAGTACACTTTAATTAATTTAATTAAATCAAGTATATTTAGGTTTATAATGGGTTCATTTCTCACCTTATGATGAACGGGAATTGTAGTTTGCGATTAATAAAGCTGCAAATTCTTTCTTCGGTTATTGCGGGTTGGCATTGAGAGTGACTGACAATTGATGGTCAGAAAAAATGACTAAATAGATGTGTAAAAAAAAATACATAAATATAAAATTAAAAATTAAAAAGTAAATAATCCCTACTTTCTCTCTTTTCTATGTGCGTTTTACTGAAATAAATGAACTTTTCCACGACATTCTAATTTGAGATGCACCTGTATATATATATAAAAAAACACAAAAAAAACAAGGTGGCTGAATTTGCATGCTGGTTAGAGAGCTGAAGCTTATAGGCGTTCATTATTTTTACTCAATTTAATTTGTTTATTAGCACCCCCTCTGAACTGTTAAGCCCCCCTTAGCACCCCAACAAAAAAATCCTGGATCCGCCACTGAGGCTAATTCAATGCGAAACTGAAAGCAAACGTCGTTCTCGTGCAGCCTACCTCTCTCATTCGGCATTAATCCAATTAAATGTGTCCATATTTGCGATGTATTTGAATGCTAAACTATTATTT
>NW_015661896.1:61318-64812 GCF_001515625.1 Sinocyclocheilus rhinocerous | reverse complement strand
AACTTGCGTTACTGAGATTGTAACGAGTAATAATATTACCCAAATTTGATTAGTAATGCGTTATATTACTGCGTTACAGCAAAAAGTAATATACTACTGTAATATTATTACTTTTGTAATGCGTTACTCCCAACACTGTAAACAACAGTGGTAAATAAAGCGAAATATTATCATGTAGAAACAATAAACACAATACCTAGCCTATAGGCTATTTTGAACGGTTTCAGAAGAAACAAGAATGAAAAATATAAGTTGCTAAAAAATCCTGGATCCGCCACTGAGGCTAATTCAATGCGAAACTGAAAGCAAACGTCGTTCTCGCGCAGCCTACCTCTCTCATTCGGCATTAATTCAATTAAATGTGTCCATATTTGCGATGTAGTTGAATGCTAAATTATTATTTATTATGCAAACCAGGCTTACTTAACGCGCTTAAAAAAACATCCTCGTCACATGAGCAAATGTGTGTTTGGCCCAAGCTCAGGCTGAACGGCACAGATTGTACTACGCAGTACACACTATTTCAATTAGCCAGTGTATCTATATGTTTGGTTGACTGTATTTTATTATGATAAACTCCGTCAGTTTTGGTCATACAGATCATTCGAAACTGCAATGTGTTTACTTTTATTTCTGTCATCTCGGTTTCCTTTCCGTGGACTTTCGCAGAGCGCCGTGTCACACAAATAGAACCAAACTCAGCAGCATATCTCTCACTTTCCTTTCGTTTTGTTAATCTGTTAATTTAGCTATTTAAGTCAAATATTTCGCACATTCATTCATTTTATATATAGGCTATGATTTAATAAAAACAGATTTTGTTATTTTTAGTTAAACTTAATTTTTGTTGCTTGTCTGCGCTCGTCCGCCGTCTTTTTTCTCTTCTCCGACACTGAGCTCTCTCCGATAGCTAAGTGTTAGTGGCACAAGTCCAGGTGTTTCCAGGTTTTACTCATGCTATTTCTCCATGTTGAGAGTTTGGTGTCGCACATATTGCTAAGCATTCTTATCCTTTTCTCCGATGAACTGAAAATAACAGGAGTGTGTCCATCTCACAAATGTAGAATCCGTCTCTGCAATTTTTGTTGCTTGTCTGCGCTCGTCCGCCGTCTTTTTCTCTTCTCCGACCCCGCAGCTCTCTCTTCGATAGCTTAGTGTTAGTGGCACCAGTCTAGGTGTTTCCAGGTTTTACTCGTGCTATTTCTCCATGTTGAGAGTTTGGTGTCGCACATATTGCACCTGACTATGCATTCTTATCCTTTTCTCCGATAAACTGAAAATAACAGGAGTGTGTCCATCTCACAAATGTAGAATCCGTCTCTGCAGTCATCTCAACCATCTAATTCCAGCAACAGGAAATAGACAGAATATTTTACCCGCTGATTTTTTTCTCTGGTGCTGTTTTGCGGTGTTGGTAAATTCGCCACTTAATTTTGAGTTAAAATTTGTTGTAACTTGCGTTACTGGGATTGTAACGAGTAATAATATTACCCAAATTTGATTAGTAATGCGTTATATTACTGCGTTACAGCAAAAAGTAACATACTACTGTAATATTATTACTTTTGTAATGCGTTACTCCCAACACTGATTATATTCTGATAATGAACAGGCTGCAACGTTTGCAATGCTGTATGTGTGTGCGTGAGGCGCCGGCGCGATCGAACAGCGGAAACAAACAACAAAAAAATACTCTGTTATTTTTGGTCATACAGATCATTTGAAACTGCAATGTTTTACTTTTATTTCTGTCATCTCGGTTTCCTTTCCCTGGACTTTCGTAGAGCGCCGCGGCACACAAATAGCATATGAACCAAACTCAGCAACATAGCCTAGCCTATATCTCTCAGTCTTTTCCTTTCGTTTTGTTAATCTGTTAATTAGGCTATTTAAGTCAAATATTTCGCATATTCATTCATTTTATATATAGGCCTACACTATGATTTAATAAAAACAGATTTTATTTTTAGTTAAACTTAATTTTTGTTGCTTGTCTGCGCTCGTCCGCCGCCTTTTCCTCTTCTCCGACCCCGCAGCTCTCTCCGGTAGCTTAGTGTTAGTGGCACCAGTCCAGGTGTTTCCAGGTTTTACTCGTGCTATTTCTCCATGTTGAGAGTTTGGTGTTGCACATATTGCACCTGACTATGCATTCTTATCCTTTTCTCCGATAAACTGAAAATAACAGGAGTGTGTCCATCTCACAAATGTAGAATCCGTCTCTGCAGTCATCTCAACCATCTAATTCCAGCAACAGGAAATAGACAAACTATTTTACCCGCAGAATTTTTTCTCTGGTGCTGTTTTGCGGTGTTGGTAAATTCGCCACTTAATTTTGAGTTAAAATTTGTTGTAACTTGCGTTACTGGGATTGTAACGAGTAATAATATTACCCAAATTTTATTAGTAATGCGTTATATTACTGCGTTACAGCAAAAAGTAATATACTACTGTAATATTATTACTTTTGTAATGCGTTACTCCCAACACTGATTACAAGCAATAGGACAAAAAACTACAGTAGAACAAATAAATAAGACATGCACTGTATAAAGTAATCAAATGTATAAAAACACTGCATATTCTTCACTGTGTAACACTGACTTCACTGCTTATTAAAGTTACAAAAGTGATTTAGTCAAGAGCAGTGAGAGATTTCTGTATTTAACCATTCAAGGCCTATAAAGCAACAAAAATAACTTCAATACTCCCCGTGTTCTATGAGCACCATCTTCACGTGTGCATGCCTCTCTGACAGGACTCAGAAACAGTAGGGCCTTTCGCACCGCTTTAGTTCCAGAACTAAATGTACAGTACTAAAGTACTGGGACGATTTTGCGCAAACTATTTCCCAGTACCACTTAAAGGGTTGCATTCGCACCGACAGTGTGTACTAAGAAGTGACATAAGCCGGTCGACAGCGACGTCATTTGTGCGCGGCGTTCAACAACAGAAACAAAGAACAACATTAACAACAGGAGGATGGAGGACGCTGTGATCGGAGCTGTGTTTTTGTTGTGTCTCGCGGGTTTCACAATAATGGACATGGAAAGTCGACGTATACGTAAAGCGATTGAAAGAACGGAAAGGAGGACTAAGAATCTACAACGACAACTGGCAGTGCTACATTTGCTACAAGTGCCTGCACTTCAGCATCCGTCCATCTATCACTGTTCTCCATACTTGCGAAATAAGTTGACACAATGTTTACAGTATGTTTACACGGCATTTTAAATCATGGCGGGTGAGGGCGTTTTCATACGCGTTTGGCCAATCAATGTCTACTTACCTCACGATTAGTACCAGTTGTGCTGGTTAGACCCTGCTCCGGAGTAGGAGCTAATTTGGTTCTCGAAAAAGGCAGTCCGGTACTAAAATCGCACCCAGTTCCGGCGGTGCAAAAACGCCAAAAAGTGGGTAGTTCCACAATTAGTTCTGGTACTATGAAAAGGTTCCCACGGTACGAAAGGCCCCACAGTATTTAGAAAATTAGTGTT
>NW_015661896.1:59849-61085 GCF_001515625.1 Sinocyclocheilus rhinocerous | reverse complement strand
TTATTGTAAAGTGATACCTATTGGTCTTTATAGTTCTTTTGCACTTTAATCTGTGTAAAACTTTTAACTTTATACATTTTTCTGTATTGCTTTATTGCATTTAAATGTTCAGTTATTTTTGTTATAAGAAAATGATATTAAACCTGTTATACTGTATTATGACAGCACTTTTTTTAAAAACTACATTTCAATATCGTGATAATACCGCATACCGTGATAAAAGCATTAGCAATTAATCGCAACATGAAAATTTGATACCGGCATATCCCTAGTCTACTTACGTCACGGGTAGTACCAGTTGTGCTGGTTAGACCCTGCTCTGGAGTAGGAGCTAATTTGGTTCTTGAAAAAGGCAGTCCGGTACTAAAATCGCACCCAGTTCCGGCGGTGCGAAAACGCCAAAAAGTGCGTAGTTCCACAATTAGTTCTGGTACTATGAAAAGGTTCCCGTGGTGCGAAAGGCCCTAGTCTCCCAGACAGCACGTGCATATAGCAAAATGAGGTCTCTTTTGCAGCCAATTATGTTTCAATGGCTTAAAATCACTTGTTTTTAAACTGCAACACTTAACCCTCAGGGGCCTGTACCATGAAGCCGGTTTAGCTGGCTAGCCAGGTAAGTTTCAGTTTAGATAGCACCAACTCAGGGTTTTAGGTACCATGAAAGTAGCTCAGCTTTAATCGGTGTTCATCACCAAAGTAACTTATGCAAAGAAACACCGACAACAGACAGCAGAACAGAGTTATTAGAGATTAAAGATGTCTACGATTACGAAGTATATGTATGCAATGAATATAAAACATTCAGTATTAATGCCTGTATAGCTGATTTGCGCCAGCTGGTAAGCAAATCGTGCTGAGTGGATTGAGCTCGCGGCGGCGCAGATGCGCGAGCTTGTCGAGTGAATATCCTTTTCTCACAGACATCACTGGAAAGTTTGTAGTTCGGTCGGAGATATCAAAAAGTAAGTAAGTAAAACAATGCACAAGATACTGGTAGGGAGGGAGGGAGAAAGAGAGAGAAAGCGCACTTCTGTTGTGTGATCTTTATTGATGTTCGCTCACTTAGCACACGCATCATTTGGATTAAAACTAAATCGTAAATATAAGACAATTTATAGGGGCATTCACTATAAACGTCATTTATTTTTACCCTTAAGCATACACGACTTTCTGGCGAAAGTGAAACTAACAGCCTGTGTGAAATGCGCTAGGCTGTACTATTCTGCATCAGTACAA
>NW_015661896.1:59389-59551 GCF_001515625.1 Sinocyclocheilus rhinocerous | reverse complement strand
AGAAAAATGAACAGTGAAAGTAACAAAAACTTGTAAAATACATTTGAATGGGTATAATTAAGTGTGAAATACAGCCAAACCAAAAATTATTCAGAGACCAGATATAATTTTTTATATTTTTTTACTAGTGGGTGCAGGACACTATAGTTCATTTATGTAAGT
>NW_015661896.1:51813-56856 GCF_001515625.1 Sinocyclocheilus rhinocerous | reverse complement strand
CCATCAGACAAATTCTTTCTTTTTTCTTTTCATTTTTTTTTTGCTTCCCCCATAAAATAAGAGTGAAGCTTTATCAAAGTGTATAAATGTATCAGCTTGAAATAAATAAATAAAACACACACACACACACATACATTAGGGCTGGGCAAGTTAACGCATTATTATCGCGTTAACGCATTAATTGATTAACGCCGACAATTATTTTATCGCGCATTAACGCAGTTTTTTATTTTTATGAAAGTCCGTTGCTCGCTGGCTCTGAATACGCACAGACAAACCATGGGTCACAGGAGGGGTGGGATGTTGATCAGTACTGGCTTGGGATGGGTGTCATCATGCGTCTTAACCAATGAGAACATTTGGGGAGGGCCTAAGACTGCAGCGCTCACATGAATGCTTCCGATCAAATTATTTAGGCTAAGAATCAACATTCACAAACCACAGTCCACTGTTATTTTTAACAGAAAAGAATGCAATGTGCTCGTAATCACGACTTCATAAGTGGGAAATAGGAAGTTTCCGATAGCACGTGAAGATAGCAGAGAAGCGCTCCCACTCAACACAGTGGAGTGCATCGTTTTGTTAACTTTGTGGTTTATTATTTTGAGTTGTTTGGGATGCTGTAACACACGGCCCTCTCACAATATATTGCTTTACAGATCTATCACTCTTGCTGCTCAGAAATGTTCACGCAATCATGCAAGCACGTATCATAAGTTCCGTGCTCCGACGCGGTTAGTGCTCACACTCACTGATCTATATATAACTGAACCGCACTCTGGCCCACCTCTTCCAACCGAGCCAGGGTCGGCTGAACGAACCACGCCCGAGCGCGGCACGGAGCGATCACACTAGTCAAACGAACCGGGCTTTGGGGGTCAAACGCGCTCAAGCATGTTTAAAATTGCCTAGTGTGAGTACACCCTTATTCTCCCGCATCCCGCACACATGAGTGTCTACCCGCCCGCAGAGATACTGATGCGTAGTGTATTATATCTGTGTGATAGTTTGAGCCTTTTCTTTTAACCGTTTTAAAATTTCAGTTACTGTGCGCATGAAGAACAATTCATAGTGCTCTCTACTCCGGTGTTGTGATCTCTAACAGACACCCGGTAGAAAGTAACATGCTTTAGAAACTAAACTCCAGCAAGATAAAATCCTTTCATGGAAAACCACTGATCTTTATCTACAGATCAAGTATAATAACAGGAACATTGTATCATCTTAGAGAGAGTTTCATCGTCTTGACTGTCTCACCGAACGCGACGTGCAGTTTGAATGCTGAATGGAGGATGACTGACAGCTGCAGCGGAGAGAAGAGTTTACGTGAACTTGAAACGACTTTAATAATCATCTGTACCTCACAAACTATGGAACGGACTCAGAACACTTGAAATATAGTGCACGAAACTTTATGCTGCTTTATAATGTTTTTGTGCCTTTCGTGGGGCTTAACAATAACACAATAGTATACACAGAATATCGGATTTGAATCGGTCTCGTCTGACCGATACCCCGATCCGGCTAAAAATGGCAGTATCGGAGCGATACTGATACGGAGTATCAGATCGGCGCACCGCTAATGATGATATATATCGTTTCCGCAGAATAAAGTGTCTGTCGTTAGAGATTTTGCTATATCATTTATTCTGCGGCATGCAAATATATCTCCGTAACAGTACTACTTAAAGGAGACATATGTCCCTTTTTACAATATGTAATACAAGTCTCTGGTGTCCCCAGAATGTGTCTGTGAAGTTTCAGCTCAAAATACTCCACCGATCATTTATATCATTTTGAAAATGCCTATTTTGAGTGGAAGCAGAAACACGCTGTTTTTCGGGCCTGTTTCTTTAAATGCAAATGAGCTGCTGCTCCCCGCCCCCTTTTCCAGAATAGAGCTGCGCCATTACAGCTGGTACCTGTTAAAAACATCTGTTTTGTTTCTGATTATCATGTTTATTGCGCTGAAATCATGCGGTTTAAAACAAATTAGTTTAAACTTCTGACATACAGTTTTCTGAGCGTACACATCCGAAGCACACGGACAGAAAGCGGCCACCAGACAGCATGCGAGTACTAAACGAAGTTCTCATTCACACACGAGTTACAAAAACAGTCGGTTATGTCTGTGAAGGTAAACAGCTGGGAAATAAATGACACGTTTATTTTAGATCTGTGTGGCAGCAGCAATATACATTAAATGAATCAATAGATCCACTGCTCTCGTCTCCTCTGAAGCTGGGACTGTAAATAGTGTTCTGTGCTCGTCTGTGCAGCCAAAGGCAGAACAGTTAGCATGTTTTGCTCAAACTTTCGCCATGGCATTACACCGTCGTCGCTTGCGAAACCAAAATGACGGTGCCATGGGTGGAAATGTGCAGATTAAGGGGCGGTAATATGATAATGATATCCCTTTGCTACGTCACCAAGGGAGCGAAATCAGACGCGCTTGTTTTTTCAGACGCTTGCAGAAAAAGGCTTACCAAAACAAAGTTACTGGGTTAATCTTTTTCACGTTTCCTTGGTTGGTAGATGCACCGGGGACCTGATTATAGCACTTAAAACCTGGAAAAGTCAGATTTTCATGATGTGTCACCTTTACAAGTTATATACACCTTTAAGTGATAAGGAAACATGCATGAATGAGAAAATAAAGAGTGGGACGCACCTGATAGAGTTATTAAGTGCAAAAAGCAGTGAAAAAGAACTCAATCCACTGCTCGCGCTGACTGACAAACAGCCGAAGCACGCACACAAAAAGGCCCTCTCAGACAGCATGCGATCGCGAAAACGGATCTCTTTCATGTTTTATTACGCTTGAAAGGACAAATACACACACAATTAGGTCAAAATGCCCATTGTGTGGAGTATTCACATAAAAACAGTCGGTTATGTGCTAAATAAATGTAAACAGTTGGGTGAAAACCAGATGTGTATCAGTATATTGGATCCATGCAGTTGGTCTTAGGCCGGGCATACACTGTGCGGTTTTCATATAATTTTGATCCGAATACTGACTCGTGCGACTCTTTTTAGAGTTGGGACAAATTTTAGCGCTGTCAAGAGTCTTTTGTGGTGCAGTGTACAGTGGGTAACAAGAGGCGATTAGCCTCTCCTCAGTGGCAATCGGATGGTCGGATTAATTTGTGAAATGTCAGAAATTTTGGTCGCCCATCGTGAGGGTATCGCACAGTTGAAGCAGAACTACAAACAGTCTGCCCCAAACTTTTTTCCCTCACTGCACCTGCGTGAAAACGGAAACGACACCATGGTGACACGCCATGTGGCTTGGACGGAAGCAATGGAGGCTACACAGTTCTGGGTTCAGAGGGTCCCACGTATTTATTTCGCCCGTATACTGTGAGCAGTCAAGACGGAGCTTCACGATCAAACCGTATAGTGAGCATATAAATACTGAGCTTTGGCTTGACATTGCATGCGATTTACTCGTGCAGTGAGAGTTGGTATTTAACAAAAACGTTGCTAAAATCGCACAGTGTATGAATGGCCTTAAAGGGACAGCAGTCTAATTTACCTGCTGCTGTCTGTCATTATTAATGTTAATCACTCACTGCACTTCACCGAATCACTTTTGGATCTTTAATAAGAATCAGTTCATGTATGACTGATACGGTGAAGACCATGCAGTGTTTTATTTATACACTTTATTCAATTTCTGTAATATTTCTTACTACATGTTAAATAAGCCTAGCATACTGTAGCTGAATAAATTACAATTTTATTTTATATTTATTTGTTCTATTGCATTTGTAATTAATTACAAAAATAAAATAAAAATATCTATATCGAGATCTATATCGTTATTGTGAAATAAAATGTATCATACCGTGAAATAAGATTTTGGTCATATCACCCACCCCTATTGGATAGTGAATCGCGAGAGAGAGTTTCAAGGCATGTGATTGGCTGCTCGTTACTGATGTCACACTTTCATGTGCACATGCTTCATAAACTCAAGATCAAATTTGACAGAGAAAGTTGATGATCAGCGTAATGGTAGCGGTACCAACAAAGCCGGATTGGACTGGTTTGGTTTTGTCAACTCAAAACTAATCCTGTAACCCTGAGTTTGTTCAGCCACCATCATGGTACAAGCCCCTGGTGTTGTTCAGTCATTTTAGACCGGAAATAAAAAATGTTTTGAAATTTTAAAAATCGCTACTTCATCGGAATGGTACCAATTCGATTCGATTCAATATCGATTATTTTTGGATATATATCAGGTACAGTACATGGCAAATTTTCTCAAGGAAAAAAAAATCTCAACTAATGCTGTAAAATATACATGAGTCAGTTGGTACTACATTAGCTACTATAATATTGAATGTTAAAATTGATTGATCTGTTAAAGGGGTCATATGATGTTGCTAAAAAGAACATTATTATTACATAATATTTCTACTTCAATCCGTTTTTTATATATATATATATATAAATATAAACAATGGTGGCTGTCATAAAAACTTGATGGATTTATTCAAACAAATTAAACATTGAAGAACAGCAAAATTTATAATGAATATGTTATATGGTGCATATATTTAGCAAAATGCCCCTCTCTACAGTTAATTTTTCTATCTGACTAATGAGTTTATGGTCACCAAATATGTTTTTTTCTGCGGTAACGTTAAATGTGACGTTATGTGACACTGTTTACAAGCCGTTATATTGATGTCTTTGCGGGGCTGAAACACTGATTGAGCGATTACATGAGACAGGATACGGCTTGTAAAGTTATACTCTTTCTTTGAACTAACTTTAGGATGTTTAGTCATGTTTATTTTGTGCTGAAGCTGGTATTAATGTGGAGGAGATGATTAGTTCACGTGCGCCTCGCATTGCCGCATCTGTTGATCGAGGCCCTACAGCGATCTGTCACTCCACATTAAACAATGCCAAAACGGCATTTATTGTTTGAATACAGCAATAGAATGGAAAGAATTTGAAATCTGAGACTTTGTTTCATATTAAAAGTACCAAAGCACAATGCTTATTGCGATATATATTGGATAGGAAGTG
>NW_015661896.1:48045-48542 GCF_001515625.1 Sinocyclocheilus rhinocerous | reverse complement strand
CTGAGGCGCTACAGCGATCTGTCACTCCACATTAAACAATGCCAAAACGGCATTTATTGTTTGAATACAGCAATAGAATGGAAAGAATTTGAAATCTGAGACTTTGTTTCATATTAAAAGTACCAAAGCACAATGCTTATTGCGATATATATTGGATAGGAAGTGCCCTTCAACGTTCCGTCCATTAACTGAAAACAGGCTAGACTAATCGATTCATGGGATTTTAGAATCGATATCGTCACTTAAAATGAGAATCGATTAATATTGAGAAATCGATATTTTTTACCCAGCCCTACTGATGTGGCTGTAACAATATGGCAAAATTGGAGTCAGAAGACTCAAATAATAGGTTGAATTCAGATTGATTAACCTCTGATAAAGCATCCCTGTTCATTTTTGTTGAAATTTGATGTTATGTGTAACAAAATGTCTTTTTCTGTGTTCAGGTTTGACTGTAGTAAAATTAATGCAAATGACATTTCAAACCAACATTTAAA
>NW_015661896.1:45408-47177 GCF_001515625.1 Sinocyclocheilus rhinocerous | reverse complement strand
CACAGTATGGTGAGGGGCGTAACATTTCCGTCACACGCTTGAGGGATTCGGCCAATCACAATGCACTGGATAGCTGGCCAATCAGAGCACACCTCGCTTTTCAGACCGATGAGCTTTGTAAAAATCGACACGTTTCAGAAAGGCGGGGCATAGAGGAGAAACAATAATGTACAGTATATGGTAAATAATGTGTTTTTTTTTACCTTAAACCGCATAAACACATTTCCTTACACCAAATACACAAAATAATGTTCTTTTTAGCAACATCATATGACCCCTTTAATAAAAATAAGTATTTATGTCTAAAAACAACTATAAGCCTTTTATATAGAGCTATATAGGAATCTAGTGGCTAGACCATGATATTGCAGACGTTTTTTTCTTTTACTCCCACCAGATGACACTAATTTGCCATCAAAAATATGATTTTAAAAAGGCATTGTCCCTATTTTAACATGAAATATTTCCTTAATTGAAAAGTAACAAAAATAATAGAAAAAAAAAGTATTATTTTCAATGGGAAAAACGTATCAATTATTGCATAAATATTCATTAGTATCATGAAATTCTATCAAAAAACAAATTATATATATACAGTGGGTACGGAAAGTATTCAGACCCCCTTAAATTTTTCACTCTTTGTTATATTGCAGCCATTTGCTAAAATCATTTAAGTTAATTTTTTTTACTCATTAATGTACACACAGCACCCCATATTGACAGAAAAACACAGGTGTTCCGTCACTTTTGACCGCTGACAACACAAGTGTGAGCCCCATAATGAACAATATCAGAGGTTTAAAAACGCATGCAAACGATACGTTTTCGTGACCACTTAGCACAGCAACGTCATGTGAGCTTGTAACCGCGATAGAGACCAAAATCTCTACTGGTAGACAAATTTCTACCGGTTAACCGTGTCTACCGGTATATTGCCCATTCCTACCGTCTCGGCACGTTTAAGAGAAGTCAGACTGAAAGCGCACTCTGTAGTGACCAAGCCTCTCATCAGCGGAAAGAACCAAAAGGCTAGGCTCACCTTTGCTGAGGAGCATGTTGTGTGGAGAGAGGTGAACTGGTCCAAAGTTCATGAGATAAGAGCAAGTTTAATTTATTTGGGTCTGATGGGAAACATTTTGTTTGGCATCAAACTGGGTAAAGACTGAAGCCCAAGTGCGTAAAGAAGTCAGTGAAAGGTAGAGGAGGAGAGTCATGCTTTGGGGGATGTTTTCTGCAGCATGAGTTGGGCCTCTTATACAGCTAAATGGCAGGGTGAATGCAAATGTTTATCAGAACCTCCTTCAGCAACATGCAGTTGCTTCCCTGCAAGCATCTCCCAATCAGTCTGCAATTTTCATGCAAGACAATGCCCCTGTCACACAGCAAAACGAGTAAAGCAGTTCTTTGAAGCCAAGAACATTGAAATACTTAAATGGTCGGCCCAGAATCCTGATCTAAACCCGAATTAAAGTGGTCATGATGCGATTTCAAGTTTTCCTTTCTCTTTGGAGTGTTACAAGCTCTTGGTGCATAAAGAAGATCTGTAAAGTTGCAAAGACTAAAGTCTCTAAACCAAAGAGATATTCTTTATAAAAGTTAAGAGTCAACCACGCCTACCCAAAACGGCTCTTTCTAACACGCCCCCACATATCTATGTCACTATGTGGAAATATTAGCATAATGCCGCCCAAATATGCACGCAAAGAAAGAAGGCGTGGTTTCAGAAACAGCAGTAGTGTTGATGCAGCCATGTCAGGGAGACGCTGTGT
>NW_015661896.1:41373-43497 GCF_001515625.1 Sinocyclocheilus rhinocerous | reverse complement strand
TCAAAAATTTTAGTTGTAATCTTCATTCGTGCTACAGTGGTTACTGTTCTCTCATTCTGATCACTGTTTTCCACAAAATAAAGGTTTTTGTTGAAATGCCTTGGTTATTTTGTCTAAAGCCGCGGTCACACTACACTTTTCGTTCCATTGACTTCCATTCATACGCATGCGAATGCGTCAGACCAGAAACGCAAGCCCGTGCGAAAAATTTCACATTTTGCTGCGTTCCAAAGTTCAAACTTGGTGAACTCTGGCCTGCGAATTTGCATCACGTGACACCGTGTGACCAACGGCCGATCGATACGTCACAGCATGACCTCCTATCTGAATTAAAAGAATATAAATCTAAAACTGCAGCGCTGCAGGAAAGTGGAGTAGATTGTATGTTTTTACATTTTAGGTGTATTATTATTGTTTAGGTGTTCAATATACGTTTTTTAAAAGACGTCTGAACGAATTTCGCATGCTCAAAGTGTAGTGTGACCGCGGCTTAACATGTTAGTGGAACAGTGGTATACCTACAGCTAATATTCCTTCAAATTTGGCAAGAAAAATTAACAATATTTTAGAGAAAAATCCAAGTATTTAAAGAGTGTTCTCTAATTTTGATCTCCACTGCGTGTATGTGTTTATATACAGTTGTGCTCAAATTTATTCATACCCTTGGTAAATATGATCAAAGGAGGCTGTGAAAATAAGCGCATTGTTTATCCATTTGATCTTTCATTCAAAAATTTCAAAACAATTTAACCTTTAATTGACGTTAAAAAAAAGTGAAAGTGGGGGAAAATCACATTATGAAATAAATATTTTTATCTAGTACACAATGGCCACAATTATTGGTACCCCTAGAAATTCTTATGATTAAAATGTATATTCCTTATATTCCTATTTGCATTTTTTTATCATACCAGGGTGACAAACTAAAAATTTTATTGAAATTTATTATGATTATTATGAAATTATCCAGCCATGGCTTCCTGTTTCACAGGAATATAAATAAGAGGGAACACAAAGGCCAAATTCCCTTAGTCATTCATCACAATTACCAAAATCAAAGAATATGTATTCTGATGTGCAGCAAAAGATTGTTGAACCTCACAAATTAGAAAGTAGATGTACGAAAAGAGCTAAAGAGTTGAAAATTTCCATTTCCACCATCAGGGGGCAATAATTAAGAAGTTCCAATCAACTAAAGATGTTACAAATCTGCCTGGAAGACGATGTGTGTTTTATTGTCTTAATGCAGTGTGAGGAGGATAGTTTGAAAAATAGTTGATAATATTTTTATCTCAGGGTCGGAAAGCCTCCAACAAATTTATCAAATAGCACCTACATCAAAGGTTTCGAGAAAAATCTCCTGACTGGTTCAGGAAGCGGTTCAAATCTTGTAAATTCACAGTCCTCTGCCCTGTTAAATTCAGCCACTTTCCAGTTTTAGACTAATAATATTGCCCCTCCTGCCTATTATGAGCAAAGACTTGATTTACACACATTTGATAGCCCCATTCATTTCAAGCCAATACGTTTATTACACAGTTATGTTATATTATGTTATACAATCATTATAAAATACACATTATATTCATATAAATAGTATATAAATAAAAAAAAATTCTCTTTACCGTTATTTCTAAGCCTTAACTGGCGCAAAACAGCGTATCATAGATCACATCAGGTCATCTGTAATGTATCTGCTTGTTTTACACTCTTTGGCCACCAGGTGGTATTGTGAGCAAACTAAGCCTCGAGAAATGAACCCTTTTGTGAACCACTTGGATGAAAAGCTTCAGTGCTTCATAAGGCTTCATCTCACCATCACTACTTATTCACTCCTCCCCTCACTGCAGCCGCCTACTCTCGCCTACATTTCGGGCAAGGCGAGGCACATCTCAAACAAGCCTATTATATTTATCGAGTTGGCTAGTGTGATTTGTTTTACGCTTCAGAAATGTGACATTTCCGGTAAGGGAGCATAGTGAGCTATGCTCCCTATGTGTATACGTCACTCATTGTTTACACAGTGCACAGTCATTGTAGGTACGACGGCTAATCAAAATGGTACTGACTTTTGCTTATCCGGATTGTTCAAACAGACTTAAAACTAAAAGATTACGTTCTCTC
>NW_015661896.1:37652-40824 GCF_001515625.1 Sinocyclocheilus rhinocerous | reverse complement strand
GAGCTGCAGGGTTTAATTTGGATTTGTCTGTGCATGTTTTTTTTACTCTCATAGATTTTGTTACCATTGCCATGCATTATACGACTGATAGACTGCAACGGCTGGACTTAAAAATCATAATTTGTGTTCTACTGAAGAAACAAAGTCACCTACATCTTGGATGCCCTGGGGGTAAGCAGATAAACATCACATTTTCATTTTGGGGTGAACTATCCCTTTAAGTCGTCATTGGATTGGTTGAATTATACAAGATTTCCGGGAGACGTGTGTGTCGCGTTCTATAACGTTCCGCCTGGAAACAAAGATGCCGTGACGCCAAACCCCCTCACGAAAGAAGAAAGCCGTCGTGTTTACAAATGTGACGACAAGCGCTTATCAAGATCAACTAAACATGGATTTCAAAAGTATGTGAAATATTTAAATTTCGTGGCACAGAAATACGTCCGAGAGTTTTACACACCGGTCTGTTATTATGGCGACATTTCCACGCCCCGAAACGTGACGCTGAAACGAAATGAACTGTGATTGGTTGTTTGACATGTCGGTCAAACGGCCTCATGGGCGGCCCTTGGCCAATGAAAGCTGCCATGGATTCCAGACCTTCAGCCGAGTAATGCACCAATAAGATGGATGCCAACCGCCGTTAAAAAAAGAAGAAGACCTTCAGCCGTCAGTCTGAAGGTCTGGCTACGGGAGACTAATGATCCCCTTAATGTTATTTCCAATCATAACAATAATCATATAACAATAATCATATAATAACACGATTGTAATTCGTGATTTCTATCATTTTATACTATGACATTTACATAATATATTACAGTAATTGGATCAGCAATGGTCCGTGTCTCAAAAAGGCACTACGGTACTCTCATAGTTTACTCAGCAGCATTGCGGTCCCAATGCATAATCCATAATGGACTACACAGTGAAAACGAGTGTTTTAAGTGAATTGTGTGTGCCGTACCGGATCCATCCTCCGTTCGGAGCCGCTCGGAGACCGCGGCTGTGCTGCTGTGGGATGAGTCTGCGCCTGGGCTGCTGCTTCGCACCGCCGCCATCTTCAGAACTCGACCACAAGCACAAGAGTTGACCCGATACCTGTAAAGCAGAAAGACGCTCTCAACACTACATCAGGGCGCCGTCGTGTTAAAATAGATCAGTCCCCTTTAAAAGAGACAGCGAACAAAGCGCATTGAAACCGGTGGAAAACTCCGGACAACAATGGAGGACATTGATCGAGAATATAATGACGTCTTCTTCTTCTGTGGTTTTTATTTGGCGATTTGCAAACTCCTTTTTTCAGATGAGAGCAAGTTTTGTATTTCATTTGGAAACCAAGGTCCTAGAGTCTGGAGGAAGGGTGGAGAAGCTCATAGCCCAAGTTGCTTGAAGTCCAGTGTTAAGTTTCCACAGTCTGTGATGATTTGGGGTGCAATGTCATCTGCTGGTGTTGGTCCATTGTGTTTTTTGAAAACCAACGTCACTGCACCTGTTTACCAAGAAATTTTGGAGCACTTCATGCTTCTTTCTGCTGACCAGCTTTTTGAAGATGCTGATTTCATTTTCCAGCAGGATTTGGCACCTGCCCACACTGCCAAAAGCACCAAAAGTTGGTTAAATGACCATGGTGTTGGTGTGCTTGACTGGCCAGCAAACTCACCAGCCCTGAACCCCATAGAGAATCTATGGTGTATTGTCAAGAGGAAAATGAGAAACAAGAGACCAAAAAATGCAGATGAGCTGAAGGCCACTGTTAAAGAAACCTGGGCTTCCATACCACCTCCATGCCACGCTGAATTGAGGCAGTAATTAAAGCAAAAGGAGCCCCTACCAAGTATTGAGTACATGTACAGTAAATGAACATACTTTTCCAGAAGGCCAACAATTCACTAATTTTTTTTTTTTATTGGTCTTATGAAGTATTCTATTTTGTTGAGATAGTGAATTGGTGGGTTTTTGTTAAATGTGAGTCAAAATCATCACAATTAAAAGACCCAAAGACTTAAACTACTTCAGTCTGTGTGCATTGAATTTATTTAATACACGAGTTTCACAATTTGAGTTGAATTACTGAAATAAATGAACTTTTCCACAACATTCTAATTCATTGAGATGCACTTGTATATCTGTATTGTATCTTCATACCTGGTTTCTATATACTGCTGAATATTTTGATATATGCCAGATTTTAAAATGTCTTTTATTTCCATATTTACTATAGGAAAACAGAATAACCATGGTGGGATGGCAGTCATACTTATTGTCTTACAGCATGCAATAGTGTCTAAGCAGGAGGCGCTTTTAGAGTGATAAAACTAGCGGTTTCTCCAGTAATGGCTGTAATCAAAGCAGCTCCGCTCATGAACGCTTCTTTATCAGATCAAATGAAAATGCCATCGAAACTTTTCTGAAGACAGTCGGTTCCCTTCAGAGATACATTCATATAAAACACCCGCACCCTGTTATGATTTTGAAACGTGCAGTGCTCATGTTTATTCAACGAAGTCAAACGGCACAAATAAATCAATGTATGGGAAACACTGGTAATGTATATCGAAATATCGGAAATGTGTTTAAAAATCATATCACCGTTATTGAAAAAAATATATATCGCGATACATATTGATATTTAATTATTGTCCAGCCCTAATTCTTTAAGTACCTTTTTTTTGCAGGGTGTGTTGTATCATGCCCATGCAGATTTGTCCAGTATGGCATTGTTAGTTTGAGCAGTCTAATCTTCAATGGCATCTCTCCTACTTCTACTTGCACTGAAGCTACAGGTGACGTTCTGAGAGCTCCACAACATAACCGCAGGGCCTTAGTCTGCACCCTGTCCAAACCTGTCAATATAGTTTTTGCTGCAGAACTATACACTATGTTATTGTTTATTTATTTGATAGGGACAATGCATGTTAATGAACATTTGTAGTAATACAGAATGTAAACCAGCCGGATTATAGCAACATTGCTAATTTACATCCGCAGTCCCTAGGCAGGTACACACAAGGCCACAGACTCAAATACACATACAACAGCACATAAAAGACATTTTAAAATTTCTAAGTAAAATGTTTACACAACTGATTCGTCATAAGCCAGTTTTTGAAATGATCTTTAAAGGTATAATAAGTCGAACATTGTCTTATTGAATGCGGTAAACTATTCC
>NW_015661896.1:31467-32781 GCF_001515625.1 Sinocyclocheilus rhinocerous | reverse complement strand
AACATTTGTAGTAATACAGAATGTAAACCAGCCGGATTATAGCAACATTGCTAATTTACATCCGCAGTCCCTAGGCAGGTACACACAAGGACACAGACTCAAATACACATACAACAGCACATAAAAGACATTTTAAAATTTCTAAGTAAAATGTTTACACAACTGATTCGTCATAAGCCAGTTTTTGAAATGATCTTTAAAGGTATAATAAGTAACAGAACATTGTCTTATTGACTGCGGTAAACTATTCCAATATTTACTCCCTATTACAGATAATACTTTCTGTCCAAAAGATGTTCGCCTACATGGCACCTCACAGTCCCCTCTAATAATAGACCTAGTACCAATACTACAATCTGTCCTCGGTTTTAAAAATTAAATTAACGGAGGGGGAATGCACCCATAATCAAAAATGGAGCGAATTAAATATATATTCGTTTCATAGATGTACCCGATGCACCCCACCTATATCCTGATAAACATTTTAGTATATTTATACCTCTCTTGCACTTATCTATAATTTTTTGAATATGGACTTTAAAAGTAAGTTTAGTGTCGAACCATACCCCTAAATACCATATGACCCTTTCTTGCTTGATTGACTGTCCATACAGTTTGATATCTAGTATAGGGCTTACCTGCTTTTTAATGAAACATATATATTGCGTCTTTTCCACAGATAAACGAAAGCCCCACTCATATGACCATTTCCCATGTAATGACGTCTTCTTCTTCTTATGATGTTTAATGGCGGTTGGCAAACCAGCTTTTGGTGCATATTCCGCCACCTACTGGGATGGATGTAATGACGTCCTCTTCTTCCTCGGTTTTTAGCGCAATTGCCTCCTGTGTACATATCGCCACCTACCCTTACAAAAGATTACTGCAGTTTTTGTTACATGTAGAAAAATCAATAGTATCTTCCTGCACAACCGGAGGCTGCAGTTTCAGGGAGAAGGGTGTTCCTGCACAAACTGCAGCCTCCGGTTGTGCAGGAAGATACTATTGGTTTCAGGACCGCAGTTCTAGGACCCTATTCTTTTGTAACAGCGCCACCTACCGAATTGGATCACTAAAGATGGACGACATGGACAGCAATCAGAGTGAGTAACTTTACCGATTTTCAATTAAGTTTTATTTTATAACCTTAAAACGATGCAAGAAATAATAATGAATTCCCGATTGCATGTTTTATTGATTATTACGATGTTCTTAATTCGTGGCCATGATTTAATTAAGCTAAACCTTGTTGACATAATGACTACAATAAGTAAATCTAGCCAGCACATTAATTAAACTTAAAAAGATGATAAA
>NW_015661896.1:17557-23061 GCF_001515625.1 Sinocyclocheilus rhinocerous | reverse complement strand
TCCCTCCCTCCCCTCCCTCTCTCTCTCTCTCTCTCTCTCTCTCTCTCTCTCTCTTTTAGCTCTCTCAGAATACAGCCTTTCCCTCCCTCTCTCTCTCTCTCTCTCTCTCTCTCTCTCTCTCTCTTTTAGCTCTCTCAGAAGTTGAAGCCTACAGCCTTTCTGTCCATGTAGCAACTGATGGAACAGGGGGTCTTTTTTTATGATGTTGTATTACGTGTTATTGCAAAAATTAGTATATACAGTATATAAATATGCATTCTTGTATCATTCTTGAGTCTTGTGTCTTGCCTCTCTACAAACTTTTAAATATCTGGCTGTAATTTAGTGACTGCAAATGCTGATTTCATTTGATTCCATCTTTATTATACCTGATAATGAGCTAGTTAAACTTAAGGGGGCTAATCAATATACTAAAATTGTTAACTCAAAGCAGGTATTACACACTTTGTAATTAACATCTGATGCATTTATAAATCAAAAATCACAATTGAAATAAAAAAAATGTTCCTGAGATTCAATATCTTTAACAACAATGTACAAACATTACTACAAACTAAACCACCAGGGTCCTAGAAATACGGTCCTGAAACTGCAGCCTCCGCTATATTATCCAATTCGGTAGGTGGCGCTGTTACAAAAGAATAGGGTCCTAGAACTGCGGTCCTGAAACTGCAGCCCCCGGTTGTGCAGGAACACCCTTCTCTCTGAAACTGCAGCCTCCGCTATATTATCCAATTCGGTAGGTGGCGCTGTTACAAAAGAATAGGGTCCTAGAACTGCGATCCTGAAACTGCAGCCTCCGGTTGTGCAGGAACACCCTTCTCCCTGAAACTGCAGCCTCCGCTATATTATCCAATTCGGTAGGTGGCGCTGTTACAAAAGAATAGGGTCCTAGAACTGCAGCCTCCGGTTGTGCAGGAACACCCTTCTCAGAAAAATGCGGTTTTTTGGACACGGAAAAAAACTGCAATATTGCAGTTTTACTGGAGTACAATTGTGTTTTACTGCAATACATCTGAAGTACTTGTGAAATACAACTGCAGTACAGCTGTAATATAACTAAAGTTCAACTGCAATAGAACCACAGTATTACTGCAATACAGCTGAAGTAGTACTTTTATACTGCAATAAAACTGCAGTAGGCTAGTACTGCAATATATAATGCAACTTAAAATTCAATACTACCTAAGTGCAATACTAATAAAATGCTGTACAATAACATTGAAATACAACCAGAACATCCAGAATAACAAGTTTTATTTGCACACTTCTGCAATATAATGAATTAAGGTACAAAACTATGGGATTACATCTCTGCCACAATTCTGAGATTTTCGTGCGCTCGAAATACTTTTTTCTTTGCGAAACAAACATTTTCTCCACAAAACTCAGATCGCCATGTGCAAAATGCACTTTTGTGCTCTCAAAATATGATCTTTCGCGTGCAGAATTGTGGCAGAGATCTAAGCCTATACAAAACAACAGTGAATGTCTCAAACAGCAATGCAACAATAAATGATTTTACTTTTCTTTGAACTTTAAATAACAGGCTGAGAGTTAGATTAAATGTATTTAAAGTGTTTATTTACAAATCATGCATATTTCTTCCCACATTATTCAAACAGCTTTCATTTTTTTAAGAGTTTAACCTCATCCTCATGGTTTTTATGACTGCCTTTATCTCAGATGTGGAAACACTATTTTGGATGTAGTCTGGAAAAACATACAAAAACAATCAGAAATTCTCAAGTTTCAGTTACACTTTTCACCACAGGCTTATAGTATGCTTGAAATAATTCTTCAATTGTGTTGTCACCAAGTAGTATTCATACTAATCCCAGTTCATTTCTTATGGCATATTGGTCAGCATTAACAATGGCAGGGGCGGGCTGGGGCTAAAAAGTGGCCTTGGACTTTCTGACACAGAGCGGCCCGTCACACCCGGTCCGCAACACCATAAACCCACCACCAGCTCATTATGCATAGAGCAATTTTAACACCACTAACTAACATAAAAATATAACATAATACAGTAATATAAATGTTTTTATTTATTTATTTATGATCGAAATGCTTATGCAGGACTTCAGGTTTGTTGCTGTTCGGGAAACTTGGCTTAAGCCTCAGTTGGATTTTAAAGTACAGGGTTATAATAATGTGCGTAGGGATAGACTTTCTGGAGTAGGAGGGGGAGTGGCTACATTTGTAATGGAAGGAATACAATTTAGAACAGTTAAAATATGCAATAAATATGAAGTAGTTGAAGTAGAGGTGTGGGCTGGAGATCAGAAATGAAGAATAATTCATTACTATAATCCATGTGAAAGATTAAAGGGGTCATATGATGCTATTTTAAAGATCATTATTTGATACATTGAAGGAAAATCTAATAGGCAGTGATCATTTTCCAATAATTTGCAAAATAGGAATTGATTTTGGATGTGAATGTAGAGGAAATTTTGCCTAGATGGAAATTCAAATCAGCTGACTGGGACAAATTTAAGGAACGTAGTGAGATTTTGTTGACAGTAATTGAAGAATCTGTAGAGGAGATTGAAGAACTAAATGATAAAATAAGTAATAGTCTATGTAAAGCAGCTGAGGAAGCAATCGGTAAAGGTAAAATAAGTAGCAGGAAGAAGTCAGTCCCTTGGTGGACTGAGGAGTGTAGTAAAGCAATAACACTTCGTAATAAATCACTGAAAAAGGTTAGGAAATCTTATGTTTTGAATGATTTTATTGAATATAAGAGGAAACAAGCAATTGTTAGGAAAGTAATTAGAGATGCGAAAATAAATTATTGGAGGAAATATTGTGAAAGTATAGGTGACGAAACTGAAATCAGTTTAGTGTGGGGTATGATTAAAAAGATGAATTGGATACAAAGAAAGAATAATATTCCAGTTATTATGAGTGGAAGTAAACCAGCTGTTTTGGATATTGAGAAAGCTGAAGTTTTAGCCAAAGCTTTTGTTAAAGTGCATAGTAATGATAATCTTCCAGAAAATATGAAAAGATATAGAGCGAGTTGTTTAAGAGATAATCCTGAATTATTATCTCATAGGGGAATGACAGGAAGTACGTTAGATAATGCGTTTTCCTTATATGAGCTAAAAAGGGCTATAATTGGGGCTAAGCTAACTTCTCCAGGAAAGGATGATGTGTGTTATGAAATGGTAAAGCACCTTTCAGATAAGTCGCTTTATATATTGTTACATCTTTTTAATAAAGTATGGGGAAAAGGGAGTTTACCGACTACATGTAAACATGGGATAATTATTCCTATTGCAAAACCAGGAAAGGATCATTCTGTGGCAACTAGTTACAGGCCTATTGCCTTAACGTCAAATCTCTGTAAAATCATGGAGAGAATGGTTATTTTTAGACTAAATCATGTGTTGGAAAGTAAAGGATATTTTTCTCCTTTCCAGAGTGGGTTTAGGAAAGGTAGGAATACGATGGATGCGGTGTTATGTCTAGAATCTGACATAAGGAAGGCTCAAGTTAATAAGGAAATTTTAGTAGGGGTATTTTTAGACGTGGAAAAAGCATACTATATGATTTGGAAAGAGGGGCTTCTAATTAAATTGGATAATATGGGCATTGGAGGAAGAATGTTTAACTGGTTTCATAGTTTTCTTTTTGATAGATTTAGTTAGGGTGGGATCTTCTTTTTCCAAAACATATTTTATCGAAAATGGTACTCCCCAAGGAAGTGTGTGTAGTCCCGTCTTATTTAATATAATGATTAATGAAATTTTTTCCCAGGTTAGTTTAGGAGTTGAAAAGTCTCTGTTTGCAGATGATGGAGCTCTGTGGAAGAGAGGTAGGAATGTTCAATATGTGGTTAAAAGTATGCAGAATGCAATTAATGAAGTGGAAAAATGGACAGATAAATGGGGATTTCGTTTATCAGTGTCGAAAACACAGGTAATGTGTTTTTCAAAAAAGAGAGAAAGTCCTAATATTAGATTAAAGCAATATGGTAAACCTTTAGAACAAGTGAATGTGATAAGATATTTGGGGGTATGGTTTGATTCAAAACTGACATTTGCAATTTATATACAAAAAATAATTGATAAATGCAAAAAAGTTTTTAATATATTAAGATGTTTAGCAGGGGTAGATTGGGGCGCCAGGCGTCACTCATTGGGAAAAATATATTTCGCATTAATTAGGTCAACTATAGATTATGGATGTATAGCATATGGGTCAGCGTCGAAAAGTTTGCTGCAGAAGGTAGAAACGATACAGTCACAAGCATTACGAATATGTTGTGGAGCGATTAGATCTTCTCCTATTCCTGCCTTACAGGTAGAAATGAGAGAGCTGCCACTTGATATTAGAAGAGTCAAGTTGATGTTGACTTATTGGATTTCTGTAAAGGGACATGATGAAACTCATCCAATTAAAAAAGTATTGGGAAAATGTTGGGAACATGAGTCAGACAAGTTTAGAAGTTTTGGAAGGATAGCAGAAGAAGAAGCCCAGTCATGTGGAATAATAAATGTAGAAATGAGCCCTGCAGTAGTAGTGTCACCCATTTCACCTTGGTTATTCCCTTTACCATTAGTAGACTTTAATTTGCAAGAAATTATTAATGACAAAAATAGAGTAATAGCAAAAGATGTCATGGTTAAACTGTATCTAGAACAGAATTACAACTCCGCAATCTCAATTTTCACTGATGGTTCCAAAGATCACGAGACAGGACGAGCATCAGCAGCTGTATTTGTCCCAACTTATCAAATCAAGATTGGTAAAAGAGTTTCTGATCAAGTAGGAGTTTACACTACAGAGATGGTAGCAATATTATTAGCTATCAGGTGGATGGAGGATACTCGGCCAATGAATGCGGTGATATGTTCAGATTCATTCTCTGCATTATCAAGTCTTATCAGTGGAAGATCTTCAAGACAAGACATTTTGTATGAAATTCTTTTATGTATGTATAGAGTGAATAAGATAGGAATTAAGATATGTTTCCTGTGGGTTCCAGCACACGTGGGAGTGGATGGAAATGAGGTTGCGGATCATTTAGCAAAACAGGCACTGAAATGATCACATATAGAAATTATTATACCACTAAGCAAAGAAGAAGTTAAGGTTAAAATTAGAACAGCAATAAAAATGAGATGGCAAGAAGTTTGGAATAAGGAGGAGAGAGGAAGACATCTTTATCATATTCAAAATCAAGTTGGGGTTGAAAGAGTTAATTTTGGTAGTAGAAGAGAAGATACAATTATTACCAGACTTCGCATTGGCCATACTGCTTTAAATTCTTCTCTATATAAAATGAATAAGCATGAGTCTGGGAACTGTAGTCTGTGTGGATTACCAGAAACACTAGAGCATGCACTATTACGTTGTTCTGCTTATGATAATGAAAGAGCATTTCTGTTGGAAGAATTAAAAGAAATAGGGATAGAAAATATTACACTTAAAACTTTGTTGAATAATGGCTTGAATCATTATAAAAAATATAATGCTTTAATGACATTCTT
>NW_015661896.1:13353-15217 GCF_001515625.1 Sinocyclocheilus rhinocerous | reverse complement strand
TATGTTGTGAACTCCATTTCCCATAGTCCCTTGTCTGTCATTCTGTCTGATCATTAGCACCTGTTTATTATTTCCGATCATTATCACCTGTTAGTCATTTACTCATTATCCCAGCTATATATACCTTGCTCACTCTGTCTGTCATTGCTGCTATTTTGTATTTGTCATCTCGTGTCTGAGTTGTCTATAGTTTACCGTGTTATCTGTTCCTTGCGTTTTGGATTACCTTTTGCCACGTTTTTGTTCTGTTTTGATTATTTTGTTACTTTAAACTGCAGCTCGTTTTTGTTCTGTTTTGATTATTTTGTTACTTTCAATAAACTGCAGCTGGATCTTACCTTGTCTCTCCTGGCATTCCGTGACACTACTGTAATCCAAGAGATTCTGTGTACTGTCTTTTGGTCCAATAAGTAATATCTCTGTCTTATCCGAATTTAATAGGAGAAAATTATTGGTCATCCAATCTTTTACATTTTTAACACACTCAGATATATAGTTGAGTGTCATCAGCATAACAGTGGAAACTAATCTCGTATTTTCTAATAATATTACCAAGTGGCAACATGTATATCGAAAATAGCAGAGGACCTAGGACAGATCCTTATCCATATTTTACTGGTGATAATTGAGATGACTCCCCATTTAAATGAACAAAATGGTAGCGATCGGACAGGTAGGATCTAAACCATCTTAAAGCCTGCCCTTGAATACCTGTATAGTTTTGTAATCAATCTATGACATCATGATCTTACGTATTATAAATTATTTAAATTTCAAATAAATGCTGTTCTTTAACTTTGTATTCATCAAATAATTTTCAGCACTGATAATAATAAGAACCATTATTAATAATTGAGCACAAATAATAACCGATTATAATTAAGCAGCAAATCATATTAGAATGATTTCTGAAGGATCATGATTCATGTGACACTGAAGACTGAAGTATACAAAAAATTTAGCTTTGATCACAGAAATAAATTACATTTTAAAATATCTTAAATAAAAAAAACCTTTTAAATGTAATATTTCATAATAGTGTTTTTACTGTATTTTTGATCAGATAAATTCAGCCGCCTTTCAAAAATAAATAAAAAAGTCTTAATTACTTCAAACTTTCGACCACAAGTGTTTATATAAAATAATGCATGTGAACTAATAAGCAAATAATATTTTTATTATAATATATATCCTAATCATGGCAATTGAAAACGAAAATCTTCAGATTTACAATGTTCTAGTATAAGTTTGAGAATAATATTTTAGAGCACTGGTCTCAAACTCAATTCCAGGAGGGCCACAGCTCTGCACAATTTAGCTCCAACCATAGGTGGAGCGTGTGTAAGGCCTGGCCACGGGGTCTTGGGGCAAAAATGACACTAAATTGGACAAAAATGCCCCTGCACAAACAAATGAAATCTATTACGTCTGTTGCTAACAAAGTGTAAATGAATAGAAATTGTTGACTGCGCACTGAATTAAGATTTGCTCATGTTGCACCGCATTTCATTTTAGGCGTTTTACAGTGTTGCGCATTATAACCAATCACAGACGATTCTGTTGAGCTTAGGAATGCAATGGCCAATCAGAGGCGTTCAGGTGAGTTATCGCTGAAACTAATCAGCTTTGTTGAATGCGCGCACGTTCGATGACTGAATTCCGCGAATTCTCTCATGATAAACAACAAAGCGCAGATGTATGTACAATGTAAGTAAGGGATTCATTTCGCAGTGTAGACAGCTTCAGTGATTATAACCATACTTTTGTTTTTTTCAAAGTTAGTGATAATGTCATTTCCGTACATAATTTATTCGCCGTTTGAATAACCGTGGGAAGGAAACGTTATATAATTATCAATTTCTAA